>NW_027207746.1:0-114000 GCF_963455315.2 Globicephala melas
CCAGACGCTTTACTAACACTCTCCCCACTTGGAGAGTCAGCGCCTTTAACCTCCTGTTTGGCCCAGTTTGCAATTTGTGCGGAAGACGAACAGGAATAGCGAGAACCAATGAGAGACTAGCTGGAGGTGTCTGGACGGGCAAATTTAACTCTCATTTCCCACCAGGAAGAGGAAATAACCAAAGGCTCAGCGTGCCGTGCCGGAACCAGATTAGGGCCTGAAGCCATCCTGCGGTGTTGCGGCCAGGTCACAAGAAAGCGAGTTGAAGAAAGGAGCTCAGGGGCACTGTAATTCACAAACCTGCAGAGTTATAAATGACAGCTATCGTCCAAAAATATACTGAAGTAAGGCTGCCAAGAGGACTCGAAAGCGGGGCAGAATTGCAGGAAACCGATTTCAGGAGGTAGACTGGAATTGCATTGAAAACATAGGAAAAGAGGCAGAACGTCCACAATGATGCACTTGGCCAAAAAGGGCGTATGCGTTTTTCCCTGAATATATTCAGGGAAAAACGCATACGCCCTTTTTGGCCAACCAAGCAAGCTTGCAAAGGAAATCTGCACTACAATGAAGTCTCACTTCCCCCCGGTCAAAAGGGCCATCTGAAAAAAGTGTAAAATCCAGAAAGGCAGGACAGGCCATGGAGAACTGAGAGCCTTGTTATGCTGATGGGCGGGATGTAAATTGCCAACAGACACTCGGGAGAAGTGTATGGTGTTTCCTGAAACATCTAAAAAACAAAGCAACAGAGCCTAGGGCACTTCCACTTATGGTCCTATAGCTTAGGGAAATTAAAATCAAAAAGACACAGCCACCCCAAAGTTTGGGACGCCTCTGTTTACAAGAACCTCGTTTACCGTACAAGTTCAATATCACAGAAAGTGAAAAATGGATAAAGAACTTGTGGTACTTACGTACAATGCAGTATCACTCAGCAATGAAATCTATGTCATCAGGCCCGTAGCAGCATAATGAGTGGATTCAGGTACGATGATTCTCACTGAAATAAGTCACACAGAAAAAGAAACATCATAAGATATCACTAATACACGGAATGTAAACTTGGCTACACAGGAACTGAATTCCAAAACAGAACAGGGTCTCAAATTTAGAAAACCAACTTATGCTTGCTTAAGGGGAAAGGTGAGTTGGGGTGCTGCATAAAACCAGAGATTGAAATGAGCACAGATAAAGTTCCTTAAGCCAAATATGGACTAGACAAGAGCTACTCCTTGCTCAACGAAATGGACTCAACACCCCATATTAAACGCCTAAGAATGTACCTGACTAGTAAGTATCTTAAAACCTATGGATTGCTATGTCTCCGAAAGAGAATCAAGCATGTGCACAGGCTCATAAACGCAGCAGTGATAGTATTGGAGAGGTTCGGTGAGCAAATGAAGACCCTTTGAAGTCATATTGCATGGTACCCATTCCACGGGTCTCAACTCTCCAGGTTTAAGGTATTCTTCCTTCAGCTAAAACATGCATGTGGAACCTAGAGTATGATCAACCGTGTGAACGGGAGACGTGTTCAAATATGTCTCAGTTTTCGTACCCTGGTACTAGGGTGTAACATTCCAGACGCATTACTAACACTCTCCTGACTTGGAGAGTCCGTCCCTTTAATCTCCTGTTTGGCCCAGTTTGCAATTTCTGCGGAAGATGAACAGGAATAGCGAGAACCAATGAGAGACTAGCTGGAGGTGTCTGGACGGGCAAATTTAACTCTCATTTCCCACCAGAAAGAGGAATTAACCAAAGGCTCAGCGTGCCGTGCTGGAACCAGATTAGGGCCTGAAGCCATCTTGCGGTGTTGCGGCCAGCTCAAAAGAAAGCGAGTTGAAGAAAGGAGCTCAGGGGCACTGTAATTCACAAACCTGCAGAGTTATAAATGACAGCTATCGTCCAAAAATATACTGAAGTAAGGCTGCGAAGAGGACTTGAAAGCGGGGCAGAATTGCACGAAACCGATTTCAAGAGGTAGACTGGAATTGCATTGAAAGCATAGGAAAAGAGGCAGAACGTCCACAATGATGCACTTGGCCAAAAAGGGCGTATGCGTTTTTTCCTGAATATATTCAGGAAAAAACGCATACGCCCTTTTTGACCAACCAAGCAAGCTTGCAAAGGAAATCTGCACTATAATGAAGTCTCACTTCCCCCCAGTCAAAAGGGCCATCTGAAAAAAGTGTAAAATCCAGAAAGGCAGGACAGGCCATGGAGAACTGGGAGCCTTGTTATGCTGATGGGCGGGATGTAAATTGCCAACAGACACTCGGGAGAAGTGTATGGTGTTTCCTGAAACATCTAAAAAACAAAGCAACAGAGCCTAGGGCACTTCCACTTATGGTCCTATAGCTTAGGGAAATTAAAATCAAAAAGACACAGCCACCCCAAAGTTTGGGACGCCTCTGTTTACAAGAACCTGGTTTACCGTACAAGTTCAATATCACAGAAAGTGAAAAATGGATAAAAAACTTGTGGTACTTACGTACAATGCAGTATCACTCAGCAATGAAATTTATGTCATCAGGCCCGTAGCAGCATAATGAGTGGATTCAGGTACGATGATTCTAACTGAAATAAGTCACACAGAAAAAGAAACATCATAAGATATCAGTAATACACGGAATGTAAACTTGGCTACACAGGAACTGAATTCCAAAACAGAACAGGGTCTCAAATTTAGAAAACCAACTTATGCTTGCTTAAGGGGAAAGGTGAGTTGGGGTGCTGCATAAAACCAGAGATTGAAATGAGCACAGATAAAGTTCCTTAAGCCAAATATGGAATAGACAAGAGCTACTCCTTGCTCAACGAAATGGACTCAACACCCCATATTAAACGCCTAAGAATGTACCTGACTAGTAAGTATCTTAAAACCTATGGATTGCTATGTCTCCAAAAGAGAATCAAGCGTGTGTACAGGGGCATAAACGCAGCAGTGATAGGATTGGAGAGGTTCGGTGAGCAAATGAAGACCCTTTGAAGTCATATTGCATGGTACCCATTCCACGGGTTTCAACTACCCAGGTTTAAGGTATTCTTCCTTCAGCTAAAACATGCATGTGGAACCCAGAGTATGATCAACCATGTGAACGGGAGACGTGTTCAAATATGTCTCAGTTTTCCTCCCCTGGTACTCGGGTGCAACATTCCAGACGCTTTACTAACACTCTCCCCACTTGGAGAGTCAGCGCCTTTAACTTCCTGTTTGGCCCAGTTTGCAATTTCTGCGGAAGATGAACAGGAATAGGGAACACCAATGAGAGACTAGCTGGAGGTGTCTGGACGGGCAAATTTAACTCTCATTTCCCACCAGGAAGAGGAAATAACCAAAGGCTCAGCGTGCCGTGCCGGAACCAGATTAGGGCCTGAAGCCATCCTGCGGTGTTGCGGCCAGCTCAAAAGAAAGCGAGTTGAAGAAAGGAGCTCAGGGGCACTGTAATTCACAAACCTGCAGAGTTATAAATGACAGCTATCGTCCAAAAATATACTGAAGTAAGGCTGCCAAGAGGACTTGAAAGCGGGGCAGAATTGCAGGAAACCGATTTCAGGAGGTAGACTGGAATTGCATTGAAAGCATAGGAAAAGAGGCAGAACGTCCACAATGATGCACTTGGCCAAAAAGGGCGTATGCGTTTTTTCCTGAATATATTCAGGGAAAAACGCATACGCCCTTTTTGGCCAACCAAGCAAGCTTGCAAAGGAAATCTGCACTACAATGAAGTCTCACTTCCCCCCGGTCAAAAGGGCCATCTGAAAAAAGTGTAAAATCCAGAAAGGCAGGACAGGCCATGGAGAACTGGGAGCCTTGTTATGCTGATGGGCGGGATGTAAATTGCCAACAGACACTCGGGAGAAGTGTATGGTGTTTCCTGAAACATCTAAAAAACAAAGCAACAGAGCCTAGGGCACTTCCACTTATGGTCCTATAGCTTAGGGAAATTAAAGACACAGCCACCCAAAGTTTGGGACGCCTCTGTTTACAAGAACCTCGTTTACAGTACAAGTTCAACATCGCAGAAAGTGAAAAATGGATAAAGAAGGTGTGGTATTTACTTACAAAGCAATATCACTCAGCAATGAAATCTATGTCATCAGGCCCTTAGCAGCACAATGAGTGGATTCAGGTATGATGATTCTAACTGAAATAAGTCACACAGAAAAAGAAACATCATAAGATATCAGTAATACACAGAATGTAAACTTGGCTACACAGGAACTGAATTACAGAACAGAACAGGGTCTCAAATTTAGAAAACCAACTTATGCTTGCTTAAGGGTAAAGGTGAGTTCGGGTGCTGCATGAAAGCAGAGATTGAAACGAGCACAGATAAAGTTCCTTAAGCCAAATATGGAATAGACAAGAGCTACTCCTTGCTCAACGAAATGGACTCAACACCGCATATTAAACGCCTAAGAATGTACCTGACTAGTAAGTATCTTAAAACCTATGGATTGCTATGTCTCCGAAAGAGAATCAAGCATGTGTACAGGGGCATAAACGCAGCAGTGATAGGATTGGAGAGGTTCGGTGAGCAAATGAAGACCCTTTGAAGTCATATTGCATGGTACCCATTCCACGGGTTTCAACTACCCAGGTTTAAGGTATTCTTCCTTCAGCTAAAACATGCATGTGGAACCTAGAGTATGATCAACCGTGTGAACGGGAGACGTGTTCAAATATGTCTCAGTTTTCGTACCCTGGTACTAGGGTGTAACATTCCAGACGCTTTACTAACACTCTCCCGACTTGGAGAGTCCGTCCCTTTAATCTCCTGTTTGGCCCAGTTTGCAATTTCTGCGGAAGATGAACAGGAATAGCGAGAACCAATGAGAGACTAGCTGGAGGTGTCTGGACGGGCAAATTTAACTCTCATTTCCCACCAGAAAGAGGAATTAACCAAAGGCTCAGCGTGCCGTGCTGGAACCAGATTAGGGACTGAAGCCATCTTGCGGTGTTGCGGCCAGCTCAAAAGAAAGCGAGTTGAAGAAAGGAGCTCAGGGGCACTGTAATTCACAAACCTGCAGAGTTATAAATGACAGCTATCGTCCAAAAATATACTGAAGTAAGGCTGCCAAGAGGACTTGAAAGCGGGGCAGAATTGCAGGAAACCGATTTCAGGAGGTAGACTGGAATTGCATTGAAAGCATAGGAAAAGAGGCAGAACGTCCACAATGATGCACTTGGCCAAAAAGGGCGTATGCGTTTTTTCCTGAATATATTCAGGAAAAAACGCATATGCCCTTTTTGACCAACCAAGCAAGCTTGCAAAGGAAATCTGCACTACAATGAAGTCTCACTTCCCCCCAGTCAAAAGGGCCATCTGAAAAAAGTGTAAAATCCAGAAAGGCAGGACAGGCCATGGAGAACTGGGAGCCTTGTTATGCTGATGGGCGGGATGTAAATTGCCAACAGACACTCTGGAGAAGTGTATGGTGTTTCCTGAAACATCTAAAAAACAAAGCAACAGAGCCTAGGGCACTTCCACTTATGGTCCTATAGCTTAGGGAAATTAAAATAAAAAAGACACAGCCACCCCAAAGTTTGGGACGCCTCTGTTTACAAGAACCTCGTTTACCGTACAAGTTCAATATCACAGAAAGTGAAAAATGGATAAAAAACTTGTGGTACTTACGTACAATGCAGTATCACTCAGCAGTGAAATTTATGTCATCAGGCCCGTAGCAGCATAATGAGTGGATTCAGGTACGATGATTCTAACTGAAATAAGTCACACAGAAAAAGAAACATCATAAGATATCAGTAATACACGGAATGTAAACTTGGCTACACAGGAACTGAATTCCAAAACAGAACAGGGTCTCAAATTTAGAAAACCAACTTATGCTTGCTTAAGGGGAAAGGTGAGTTGGGGTGCTGCATAAAACCAGAGATTGAAATGAGCACAGATAAAGTTCCTTAAGCCAAATATGGAATAGACAAGAGCTACTCCTTGCTCAACGAAATGGACTCAACACCCCATATTAAACGCCTAAGAATGTACCTGACTAGTAAGTATCTTAAAACCTATGGATTGCTATGTCTCCAAAAGAGAATCAAGCGTGTGTACAGGGGCATAAACGCAGCAGTGATAGGATTGGAGAGGTTCGGTGAGCAAATGAAGACCCTTTGAAGTCATATTGCATGGTACCCATTCCACGGGTCTCAACTCTCCAGGTTTAAGGTATTCTTCCTTCAGCTAAAACATGCATGTGGAACCCAGAGTATGATCAACCATGTGAATGGGAGACGTGTTCAAATATGTCTCAGTTTTCCTCCCCTGGTACTCGGGTGCAACATTCCAGACGCTTTACTAACACTCTCCCCACTTGGAGAGTCAGCGCCTTTAACCTCCTGTTTGGCCCAGTTTGCAATTTCTGCGGAAGATGAACAGGAATAGGGAACACCAATGAGAGACTAGCTGGAGGTGTCTGGACGGGCAAATTTAACTCTCATTTCCCACCAGGAAGAGGAAATAACCAAAGGCTCAGTGTGCCGTGCCGGAACCAGATTAGGGCCTGAAGCCATCCTGCGGTGTTGCGGCCAGCTCAAAAGAAAGCGAGTTGAAGAAAGGAGCTCAGGGGCACTGTAATTCACAAACCTGCAGAGTTATAAATGACAGCTATCGTCCAAAAATATACTGAAGTAAGGCTGCCAAGAGGACTTGAAAGCGGGGCAGAATTGCAGGAAACCGATTTCAGGAGGTAGACTGGAATTGCATTGAAAGCATAGGAAAAGAGGCAGAACGTCCACAATGATGCACTTGGCCAAAAAGGGCGTATGCGTTTTTTCCTGAATATATTCAGGAAAAAACGCATACGCCCTTTTTGGCCAACCAAGCAAGCTTGCAAAGGAAATCTGCACTACAATGAAGTCTCACTTCCCCCCGGTCAAAAGGGTCATCTGAAAAAAGTGTAAAATCCAGAAAGGCAGGACAGGCCATGGAGAACTTGGAACCTTTTTATGCTGATGGGCGGGATGTAAATTGCCAACAGACACTCGGGAGAAGTGTATGGTGTTTCCTGAAACATCTAAAAAACAAAGCAACAGAGCCTAGGGCACTTCCACTTATGGTCCTATAGCTTAGGGAAATTAAAATCAAAAAGACACAGCCACCCCAAAGTTTGGGACGCCTCTGTTTACAAGAACCTCGTTTACAGTACAAGTTCAACATCGCAGAAAGTGAAAAATGGGTAAAGAAGTTGTGGTATTTACTTACAAAGCAATATCACTCAGCAATGAAATCTATGTCATCAGGCCCTTAGCAGCACAATGAGTGGATTCAGGTATGATGATTCTAACTGAAATAAGTCACACAGAAAAAGAAACATCATAAGATATCAGTAATACACGGAATGTAAACTTGGCTAAACAGGAACTGAATTACAGAACAGAACAGGGTCTCAAATTTAGAAAACCAACTTATGCTTGCTTAAGGGTAAAGGTGAGTTGGGGTGCTGCATAAAACCAGAGATTGAAACGAGCACAGATAAAGTTCCTTAAGCCAAATATGCAATAGACAAGAGCTACTCCTTGCTCAACGAAATGGACTCAACACCGCATATTAAACGCCTAAGAATGTACCTGACTAGTAAGTATCTTAAAACCTATGGATTGCTATGTCTCCGAAAGAGAATCAAGCATGTGTACAGGGGCATAAACGCAGCAGTGATAGGATTGGAGAGGTTCGGTGAGCAAATGAAGACCCTTTGAAGTCATATTGCATGGTACCCATTCCACGGGTTTCAACTACCCAGGTTTAAGGTATTCTTCCTTCAGCTAAAACATGCATGTGGAACCTAGAGTATGATCAACCATGTGAACGGGAGATGTGTTCAAATATGTCTCAGTTTTCGTACCCTGGTACTAGGGTGTAACACTCCAGACGCTTTACTAACACTCTCCCGACTTGGAGAGGCCGTCCCTTTAATCTCCTGTTTGACCCAGTTTGCAATTTCTGCGGAAGATGAACAGGAATAGGGAGAACCAATGAGAGACTAGCTGGAGGTGTCTGGACGGGCAAATTTAACTCTCATTTCCCACCAGGAAGAGGAAATAACCAAAGGCTCAGCGTGCCATGCCGGAACCAGATTAGGGCCTGAAGCCATCCTGCGGTGTTGCGGCCAGCTCAAAAGAAAGCGAGTTGAAGAAAGGAGCTCAGGGGCACTGTAATTCACAAACCTGCAGAGTTATAAATGACAGCTATCGTCCAAAAATATACTGAAGTAAGGCTGCCAAGAGGACTTGAAAGCGGGGCAGAATTGCAGGAAACCGATTTCAGGAGGTAGACTGGAATTGCATTGAAAGCATAGGAAAAGAGGCAGAACGTCCACAATGATGCACTTGGCCAAAAAGGGCGTATGCGTTTTTTCCTGAATATATTCAGGAAAAAACGCATACGCCCTTTTGGGCCAACCAAGCAAGCTTGCAAAGGAAATCTGCACTACAATGAAGTCTCACTTCCCCCCGGTCAAAAGGGTCATCTGAAAAAAGTGTAAAATCCAGAAAGGCAGGACAGGCCATGGAGAACTTGGAACCTTGTTATGCTGATGGGCGGGATGTAAATTGCCAACAGACACTCGGGAGAAGTGTATGGTGTTTCCTGAAACATCTAAAAAACAAAGCAACAGAGCCTAGGGCACTTCCACTTATGGTCCTATAGCTTAGGGAAATTAAAATCAAAAAGACACAGCCACCCCAAAGTTTGGGACGCCTCTGTTTACAAGAACCTCGTTTACAGTACAAGTTCAACATCGCAGAAAGTGAAAAATGGGTAAAGAAGTTGTGGTATTTACTTACAAAGCAATATCACTCAGCAATGAAATCTATGTCATCAGGCCCTTAGCAGCACAATGAGTGGATTCAGGTATGATGATTCTAACTGAAATAAGTCACACAGAAAAAGAAACATCATAAGATATCAGTAATACACGGAATGTAAACTTGGCTACACAGGAACTGAATTACAGAACAGAACAGGGTCTCAAATTTAGAAAACCAACTTATGCTTGCTTAAGGGGAAAGGTGAGTTGGGGTGCTGCATAAAACCAGAGATTGAAACGAGCACAGATAAAGTTCCTTAAGCCAAATATGGAATAGACAAGAGCTACTCCTTGCTCAACGAAATGGACTCAACACCGCATATTAAACGCCTAAGAATGTACCTGACTAGTAAGTATCTTAAAACCTATGGATTGCTATGTCTCCGAAAGAGAATCAAGCATGTGTACAGGGGCATAAACGCAGCAGTGATAGGATTGGAGAGGTTCGGTGAGCAAATGAAGACCCTTTGAAGTCATATTGCATGGTACCCATTCCACGGGTTTCAACTACCCAGGTTTAAGGTATTCTTCCTTCAGCTAAAACATGCATGTGGAACCTAGAGTATGATCAACCATGTGAACGGGAGATGTATTCAAATATGTCTCAGTTTTCGTACCCTGGTACTAGGGTGTAACATTCCAGACGCTTTACTAACACTCTCCCGACTTGGAGAGGCCGTCCCTTTAATCTCCTGTTTGGCCCAGTTTGCAATTTCTGCGGAAGATGAACAGGAATAGGGAGAACCAATGAGAGACTAGCTGGAGGTGTCTGGACGGGCAAATTTAACTCTCATTTCCCACCAGGAAGAGGAAATAACCAAAGGCTCAGCGTGCCGTGCCGGAACCAGATTAGGGCCTGAAGCCATCCTGCGGTGTTGCGGCCAGCTCAAAAGAAAGCGAGTTGAAGAAAGGAGCCCAGGGGCACTGTAATTCACAAACCTGCAGAGTTATAAATGACAGCTATCGTCCAAAAATATACTGAAGTAAGGCTGCCAAGAGGACTTGAAAGCGGGGCAGAATTGCAGGAAACCGATTTCAGGAGGTAGACTGGAATTGCATTGAAAGCATAGGAAAAGAGGCAGAACGTCCACAATGATGCACTTGGCCAAAAAGGGCGTATGCGTTTTTTCCTGAATATATTCAGGAAAAAACGCATACGCCCTTTTGGGCCAACCAAGCAAGCTTGCAAAGGAAATCTGCACTACAATGAAGTCTCACTTCCCCCCGGTCAAAAGGGTCATCTGAAAAAAGTGTAAAATCCAGAAAGGCAGGACAGGCCATGGAGAACTTGGAACCTTGTTATGCTGATGGGCGGGATGTAAATTGCCAACAGACACTCGGGAGAAGTGTATGGTGTTTCCTGAAACATCTAAAAAACAAAGCAACAGAGCCTAGGGCACTTCCACTTATGGTCCTATAGCTTAGGGAAATTAAAATCAAAAAGACACAGCCACCCCAAAGTTTGGGACGCCTGTGTTTACAAGAACCTCGTTTACAGTACAAGTTCAACATCGCAGAAAGTGAAAAATGGGTAAAGAAGTTGTGGTATTTACTTACAAAGCAATATCACTCAGCAATGAAATCTATGTCATCAGGCCCTTAGCAGCACAATGAGTGGATTCAGGTATGATGATTCTAACTGAAATAAGTCACACAGAAAAAGAAACATCATAAGATATCAGTAATACACGGAATGTAAACTTGGCTACACAGGAACTGAATTACAGAACAGAACAGGGTCTCAAATTTAGAAAACCAACTTATGCTTGCTTAAGGGGAAACGTGAGTTGGGGTGCTGCATAAAACCAGAGATTGAAACGAGCACAGATAAAGTTCCTTAAGCCAAATATGGAATAGACAAGAGCTACTCCTTGCTCAACGAAATGGACTCAACACCGCATATTAAACGCCTAAGAATGTACCTGACTAGTAAGTATCTTAAAACCTATGGATTGCTATGTCTCCGAAAGAGAATCAAGCATGTGTACAGGGGCATAAACGCAGCAGTGATAGGATTGGAGAGGTTCGGTGAGCAAATGAAGACCCTTTGAAGTCATATTGCATGGTACCCATTCCACGGGTTTCAACTACCCAGGTTTAAGGTATTCTTCCTTCAGCTAAAACATGCATGTGGAACCTAGAGTATGATCAACCATGTGAACGGGAGATGTATTCAAATATGTCTCAGTTTCCGTACCCTGGTACTAGGGTGTAACATTCCAGACGCTTTACTAACACTCTCCCGACTTGGAGAGGCCGTCCCTTTAATCTCCTGTTTGGCCCAGTTTGCAATTTCTGCGGAAGATGAACAGGAATAGGGAGAACCAATGAGAGACTAGCTGGAGGTGTCTGGACGGGCAAATTTAACTCTCATTTCCCACCAGGAAGAGGAAATAACCAAAGGCTCAGCGTGCCGTGCCGGAACCAGATTAGGGCCTGAAGCCATCCTGCGGTGTTGCGGCCAGCTCAAAAGAAAGCGAGTTGAAGAAAGGAGCCCAGGGGCACTGTAATTCACAAACCTGCAGAGTTATAAATGACAGCTATCGTCCAAAAATATACTGAAGTAAGGCTGCCAAGATGACTTGAAAGCGGGGCAGAATTGCAGGAAACCGATTTCAGGAGGTAGACTGGAATTGCATTGAAAGCATAGGAAAAGAGGCAGAACGTCCACAATGATGCACTTGGCCAAAAAGGGCGTATGCGTTTTTTCCTGAATATATTCAGGAAAAAACGCATATGCCCTTTTTGACCAACCAAGCAAGCTTGCAAAGGAAATCTGCACTACAATGAAGTCTCACTTCCCCCCAGTCAAAAGGGCCATCTGAAAAAAGTGTAAAATCCAGAAAGGCAGGACAGGCCATGGAGAACTGGGAGCCTTGTTATGCTGATGGGCGGGATGTAAATTGCCAACAGACACTCGGGAGAAGTGTATGGTGTTTCCTGAAACATCTAAAAAGCAAAGCAACAGAGCCTAGGGCACTTCCACTTATGGTCCTATAGCTTAGGGAAATTAAAATCAAAAAGACACAGCCACCCCAAAGTTTGGGACGCCTCTGTTTACAAGAACCTCGTTTACCGTACAAGTTCAATATCACAGAAAGTGAAAAATGGATAAAAAACTTGTGGTACTTACGTACAATGCAGTATCACTCAGCAATGAAATTTATGTCATCAGGCCCGTAGCAGCATAATGAGTGGATTCAGGTACGATGATTCTAACTGAAATAAGTCACACAGAAAAAGAAACATCATAAGATATCAGTAATACACGGAATGTAAACTTGGCTACACAGGAACTGAATTCCAAAACAGAACAGGGTCTCAAATTTAGAAAACCAACTTATGCTTGCTTAAGGGGAAAGATGAGTTGGGGTGCTGCATAAAACCAGAGATTGAAATGAGCACAGATAAAGTTCCTTAAGCCAAATATGGAATAGACAAGAGCTACTCCTTGCTCAACGAAATGGACTCAACACCGCATATTAAACGCCTAAGAATGTACCTGACTAGTAAGTATCTTAAAACCTATGGATTGCTATGTCTCCAAAAGAGAATCAAGCGTGTGTACAGGGGCATAAACGCAGCAGTGATAGGATTGGAGAGGTTCGGTGAGCAAATGAAGACCCTTTGAAGTCATATTGCATGGTACCCATTCCACGGGTCTCAACTCTCCAGGTTTAAGGTATTCTTCCTTCAGCTAAAACATGCATGTGGAACCCAGAGTATGATCAACCATGTGAACGGGAGACGTGTTCAAATATGTCTCAGTTTTCCTCCCCTGGTACTCGGGTGCAACATTCCAGACGCTTTACTAACACTCTCCCCACTTGGAGAGTCAGCGCCTTTAACTTCCTGTTTGGCCCAGTTTGCAATTTCTGCGGAAGATGAACAGGAATAGGGAGAACCAATGAGAGACTAGCTGGAGGTGTCTGGACGGGCAAATTTAACTCTCATTTCCCACCAGGAAGAGGAAATAACCAAAGGCTCAGCGTGCCGTGCCGGAACCAGATTAGGGCCTGAAGCCATCCTGCGGTGTTGCGGCCAGGTCACAAGAAAGCGAGTTGAAGAAAGGAGCTCAGGGGCACTGTAATTCACAAACCTGCAGAGTTATAAATGACAGCTATCGTCCAAAAATATACTGAAGTAAGGCTGCCAAGAGGACTTGAAAGCGGGGCAGAATTGCAGGAAACCGATTTCAGGAGGTAGACTGGAATTGCATTGAAAGCATAGGAAAAGAGGCAGAACGTCCACAATGATGCACTTGGCCAAAAAGGGCGTATGCGTTTTTTCCTGAATATATTCAGGAAAAAACGCATACGCCCTTTTTGGCCAACCAAGCAAGCTTGCAAAGGAAATCTGCACTACAATGAAGTCTCACTTCCCCCCGGTCAAAAGGGCCATCTGAAAAAAGTGTAAAATCCAGAAAGGCAGGACAGGCCATGGAGAACTGGGAGCCTTCTTATGCTGATGGGCGGGATGTAAATTGCCAACAGACACTCGGGAGAAGTGTATGGTGTTTCCTGAAACATCTAAAAAACAAAGCAACAGAGCCTAGGGCACTTCCACTTATGGTCCTATAGCTTAGGGAAATTAAAATCAAAAAGACACAGCCACCCCAAAGTTTGGGACGCCTCTGTTTACAAGAACCTCGTTTACAGTACAAGTTCAACATCGCAGAAAGTGAAAAATGGATAAAGAAGTTGTGGTATTTACTTACAAAGCAATATCACTCAGCAATGAAATCTATGTCATCAGGCCCTTAGCAGCACAATGAGTGGATTCAGGTATGATGATTCTAACTGAAATAAGTCACACAGAAAAAGAAACATCATAAGATATCAGTAATACACGGAATGTAAACTTGGCTACACAGGAACTGAATTACAGAACAGAACAGGGTCTCAAATTTAGAAAACCAACTTATGCTTGCTTAAGGGGAAAGGTGAGTTGGGGTGCTGCATAAAACCAGAGATTGAAACGAGCACAGATAAAGTTCCTTAAGCCAAATATGGACTAGACAAGAGCTACTCCTTGCTCAACGAAATGGACTCAACACCGCATATTAAACGCCTAAGAATGTACCTGACTAGTAAGTATCTTAAAACCTATGGATTGCTATGTCTCCGAAAGAGAATCAAGCATGTGTACAGGGGCATAAACGCAGCAGTGATAGGATTGGAGAGGTTCGGTGAGCAAATGAAGACCCTTTGAAGTCATATTGCATGGTACCCATTCCACGGGTTTCAACTACCCAGGTTTAAGGTATTCTTCCTTCAGCTAAAACATGCATGTGGAACCTAGAGTATGATCAACCATGTGAACGGGAGATGTGTTCAAATATGTCTCAGTTTTCGTACCCTGGTACTAGGGTGTAACATTCCAGACGCTTTACTAACACTCTCCCGACTTGCAGAGGCCGTCCCTTTAATCTCCTGTTTGGCCCAGTTTGCAATTTCTGCGGAAGATGAACAGGAATAGGGAGAACCAATGAGAGACTAGCTGGAGGTGTCTGGACGGGCAAATTTAACTCTCATTTCCCACCAGGAAGAGGAAATAACCAAAGGCTCAGCGTGCCGTGCCGGAACCAGATTAGGGCCTGAAGCCATCCTGCGGTGTTGCGGCCAGCTCAAAAGAAAGCGAGTTGAAGAAAGGAGCTCAGGGGCACTGTAATTCACAAACCTGCAGAGTTATAAATGACAGCTATCGTCCAAAAATATACTGAAGTAAGGCTGCCAAGAGGACTTGAAAGCGGGGCAGAATTGCAGGAAACCGATTTCAGGAGGTAGACTGGAATTGCATTGAAAGCATAGGAAAAGAGGCAGAACGTCCACAATGATGCACTTGGCCAAAAAGGGCGTATGCGTTTTTTCCTGAATATATTCAGGAAAAAACGCATACGCCCTTTTTGGCCAACCAAGCAAGCTTGCAAAGGAAATCTGCACTACAATGAAGTCTCACTTCCCCCCGGTCAAAAGGGTCATCTGAAAAAAGTGTAAAATCCAGAAAGGCAGGACAGGCCATGGAGAACTTGGAACCTTTTTATGCTGATGGGCGGGATGTAAATTGCCAACAGACACTCGGGAGAAGTGTATGGTGTTTCCTGAAACATCTAAAAAACAAAGCAACAGAGCCTAGGGCACTTCCACTTATGGTCCTATAGCTTAGGGAAATTAAAATCAAAAAGACACAGCCACCCCAAAGTTTGGGACGCCTCTGTTTACAAGAACCTCGTTTACAGTACAAGTTCAACATCGCAGAAAGTGAAAAATGGGTAAAGAAGTTGTGGTATTTACTTACAAAGCAATATCACTCAGCAATGAAATCTATGTCATCAGGCCCTTAGCAGCACAATGAGTGGATTCAGGTATGATGATTCTAACTGAAATAAGTCACACAGAAAAAGAAACATCATAAGATATCAGTAATACACGGAATGTAAACTTGGCTACACAGGAACTGAATTACAGAACAGAACAGGGTCTCAAATTTAGAAAACCAACTTATGCTTGCTTAAGGGGAAAGGTGAGTTGGGGTGCTGCATAAAACCAGAGATTGAAACGAGCACAGATAAAGTTCCTTAAGCCAAATATGGAATAGACAAGAGCTACTCCTTGCTCAACGAAATGGACTCAACACCGCATATTAAACGCCTAAGAATGTACCTGACTAGTAAGTATCTTAAAACCTATGGATTGCTATGTCTCCGAAAGAGAATCAAGCATGTGTACAGGGGCATAAACGCAGCAGTGATAGGATTGGAGAGGTTCGGTGAGCAAATGAAGACCCTTTGAAGTCATATTGCATGGTACCCATTCCACGGGTTTCAACTACCCAGGTTTAAGGTATTCTTCCTTCAGCTAAAACATGCATGTGGAACCTAGAGTATGATCAACCATGTGAACGGGAGATGTGTTCAAATATGTCTCAGTTTTCGTACCCTGGTACTAGGGTGTAACATTCCAGACGCTTTACTAACACTCTCCCGACTTGGAGAGGCCGTCCCTTTAATCTCCTGTTTGGCCCAGTTTGCAATTTCTGCGGAAGATGAACAGGAATAGGGAGAACCAATGAGAGACTAGCTGGAGGTGTCTGGACGGGCAAATTTAACTCTCATTTCCCACCAGGAAGAGGAAATAACCAAAGGCTCAGCGTGCCGTGCCGGAACCAGATTAGGGCCTGAAGCCATCCTGCGGTGTTGCGGCCAGCTCAAAAGAAAGCGAGTTGAAGAAAGGAGCTCAGGGGCACTGTAATTCACAAACCTGCAGAGTTATAAATGACAGCTATCGTCCAAAAATATACTGAAGTAAGGCTGCCAAGAGGACTTGAAAGCGGGGCAGAATTGCAGGAAACCGATTTCAGGAGGTAGACTGGAATTGCATTGAAAGCATAGGAAAAGAGGCAGAACGTCCACAATGATGCACTTAGACAAAAAGGGCGTATGCATTTTTTCCTGAATATATTCAGGAAAAAACGCATACGCCCTTTTGGGCCAACCAAGCAAGCTTGCAAAGGAAATCTGCACTACAATGAAGTCTCACTTCCCCCCGGTCAAAAGGGTCATCTGAAAAAAGTGTAAAATCCAGAAAGGCAGGACAGGCCATGGAGAACTTGGAACCTTGTTATGCTGATGGGCGGGATGTAAATTGCCAACAGACACTCGGGAGAAGTGTATGGTGTTTCCTGAAACATCTAAAAAACAAAGCAACAGAGCCTAGGGCACTTCCACTTATGGTCCTATAGCTTAGGGAAATTAAAATCAAAAAGACACAGCCACCCCAAAGTTTGGGACGCCTGTGTTTACAAGAACCTCGTTTACAGTACAAGTTCAACATCGCAGAAAGTGAAAAATGGGTAAAGAAGTTGTGGTATTTACTTACAAAGCAATATCACTCAGCAATGAAATCTATGTCATCAGGCCCTTAGCAGCACAATGAGTGGATTCAGGTATGATGATTCTAACTGAAATAAGTCACACAGAAAAAGAAACATCATAAGATATCAGTAATACACGGAATGTAAACTTGGCTACACAGGAACTGAATTACAGAACAGAACAGGGTCTCAAATTTAGAAAACCAACTTATGCTTGCTTAAGGGGAAAGGTGAGTTGGGGTGCTGCATAAAACCAGAGATTGAAACGAGCACAGATAAAGTTCCTTAAGCCAAATATGGAATAGACAAGAGCTACTCCTTGCTCAACGAAATGGACTCAACACCGCATATTAAACGCCTAAGAATGTACCTGACTAGTAAGTATCTTAAAACCTATGGATTGCTATGTCTCCGAAAGAGAATCAAGCATGTGTACAGGGGCATAAACGCAGCAGTGATAGGATTGGAGAGGTTCGGTGAGCAAATGAAGACCCTTTGAAGTCATATTGCATGGTACCCATTCCACGGGTTTCAAATACCCAGGTTTAAGGTATTCTTCCTTCAGCTAAAACATGCATGTGGAACCTAGAGTATGATCAACCATGTGAACGGGAGATGTGTTCAAATATGTCTCAGTTTTCGTACCCTGGTACTAGGGTGTAACATTCCAGACGCTTTACTAACACTCTCCCGACTTGGAGAGGCCGTCCCTTTAATCTCCTGTTTGGCCCAGTTTGCAATTTCTGCGGAAGATGAACAGGAATAGGGAGAACCAATGAGAGACTAGCTGGAGGTGTCTGGACGGGCAAATTTAACTCTCATTTCCCACCAGGAAGAGGAAATAACCAAAGGCTCAGCGTGCCGTGCCGGAACCAGATTAGGGCCTGAAGCCATCCTGCGGTGTTGCGGCCAGCTCAAAAGAAAGCGAGTTGAAGAAAGGAGCTCAGGGGCACTGTAATTCACAAACCTGCAGAGTTATAAATGACAGCTATCGTCCAAAAATATACTGAAGTAAGGCTGCCAAGAGAACTTGAAAGCGGGGCAGAATTGCAGGAAACCGATTTCAGGAGGTAGACTGGAATTGCATTGAAAGCATAGGAAAAGAGGCAGAACGTCCACAATGATGCACTTGGCCAAAAAGGGCGTATGCGTTTTTTCCTGAATATATTCAGGAAAAAACGCATACGCCCTTTTTGGCCAACCAAGCAAGCTTGCAAAGGAAATCTGCACTACAATGAAGTCTCACTTCCCCCCGGTCAAAAGGGCCATCTGAAAAAAGTGTAAAATCCAGAAAGGCAGGACAGGCCATGGAGAACTGGGAGCCTTGTTATGCTGATGGGCGGGATGTAAATTGCCAACAGACACTCGGGAGAAGTGTATGGTGTTTCCTGAAACATCTAAAAAACAAAGCAACAGAGCCTAGGGCACTTCCACTTATGGTCCTATAGCTTAGGGAAATTAAAATCAAAAAGACACAGCCACCCCAAAGTTTGGGACGCCTCTGTTTACAAGAACCTCGTTTACCGTACAAGTTCAATATCACAGAAAGTGAAAAATGGATAAAAAACTTGTGGTACTTACGTACAATGCAGTATCACTCAGCAATGAAATTTATGTCATCAGGCCCGTAGCAGCATAATGAGTGGATTCAGGTACGATGATTCTAACTGAAATAAGTCACACAGAAAAAGAAACATCATAAGATATCAGTAATACACGGAATGTAAACTTGGCTACACAGGAACTGAATTACAAAACAGAACAGGGTCTCAAATTTAGAAAACCAACTTATGCTTGCTTAAGGGGAAAGGTGAGTTGGGGTGCTGCATAAAACCAGAGATTGAAATGAGCCCAGATAAAGTTCCTTAAGCCAAAAATGGAATAGACAAGAGCTACTCCTTGCTCAACGAAATGGACTCAACACCGCATATTAAACGCCTAAGAATGTACCTGACTAGTAAGTATCTTAAAACCTATGGATTGCTATGTCTCCGAAAGAGAATCAAGCATGTGTACAGGGGCATAAACGCAGCAGTGATAGGATTGGAGAGGTTCGGTGAGCAAATGAAGACCCTTTGAAGTCATATTGCATGGTACCCATTCCACGGGTTTCAACTACCCAGGTTTAAGGTATTCTTCCTTCAGCTAAAACATGCATGTGGAACCTAGAGTATGATCAACCATGTGAACGGGAGACGTGTTCAAATATGTCTCAGTATTCGTACCCTGGTACTAGGGTGTAACATTCCAAACGCTTTACTAACACTCTCCCGACTTGGAGAGTCCGTCCCTTTAATCTCCTGTTTGGCCCAGTTTGCAATTTCTGCGGAAGATGAACAGGAATAGCGAGAACCAATGAGAGACTAGCTGGAGGTGTCTGGACGGGCAAATTTAACTCTCATTTCCCACCAGAAAGAGGAATTAACCAAAGGCTCAGCGTGCCGTGCCGGAACCAGATTAGGGCCTGAAGCCATCCTGCGGTGTTGCGGCCAGGTCACAAGAAAGCGAGTTGAAGAAAGGAGCTCAGGGACACTGTAATTCACAAACCTGCAGAGTTATAAATGACAGCTATCGTCCAAAAATATACTGAAGTAAGGCTGCCAAGAGGACTTGAAAGCGGGGCAGAATTGCAGGAAACCGATTTCAGGAGGTAGACTGGAATTGCATTGAAAGCATAGGAAAAGAGGCAGAACGTCCACAATGATGCACTTGGCCAAAAAGGGCGTATGCGTTTTTTCCTGAATATATTCAGGAAAAAACGCATACGCCCTTTTTGGCCAACCAAGCAAGCTTGCAAAGGAAATCTGCACTACAATGAAGTCTCACTTCCCCCCGGTCAAAAGGGCCATCTGAAAAAAGTGTAAAATCCAGAAAGGCAGGACAGGCCATGGAGAACTGAGAGCCTTGTTATGCTGATGGGCGGGATGTAAATTGCCAACAGACACTCGGGAGAAGTGTATGGTGTTTCCTGAAACATCTAAAAAACAAAGCAACAGAGCCTAGGGCACTTCCACTTATGGTCCTATAGCTTAGGGAAATTAAAATCAAAAAGACACAGCCACCCCAAAGTTTGGGACGCCTCTGTTTACAAGAACCTCGTTTACCGTACAAGTTCAATATCACAGAAAGTGAAAAATGGATAAGGAACTTGTGGTACTTACGTACAATGCAGTATCACTCAGCAATGAAATCTATGTCATCAGGCCCGTAGCAGCATAATGAGTGGATTCAGGTACGATGATTCTCACTGAAATAAGTCACACAGAAAAAGAAACATCATAAGATATCACTAATACACGGAATGTAAACTTGGCTACACAGGAACTGAATTCCAAAACAGAACAGGGTCTCAAATTTAGAAAACCAACTTATGCTTGCTTAAGGGGAAAGGTGAGTTGGGGTGCTGCATAAAACCAGAGATTGAAATGAGCACAGATAAAGTTCCTTAAGCCAAATATGGACTAGACAAGAGCTACTCCTTGCTCAACGAAATGGACTCAACACCCCATATTAAACGCCTAAGAATGTACCTAACTAGTAAGTATCTTAAAACCTATGGATTGCTATGTCTCCGAAAGAGAATCAAGCATGTGTACAGGGGCATAAACGCAGCAGTGATAGGATTGGAGAGGTTCGGTGAGCAAATGAAGACCCTTTGAAGTCATATTGCATGGTACCCATTCCACGGGTTTCAACTACCCAGGTTTAAGGTATTCTTCCTTCAGCTAAAACATGCATGTGGAACCTAGAGTATGATCAACCATGTGATCGGGAGACGTGTTCAAATATGTCTCAGTTTTCGTACCCTGGTACTCGGGTGCAACATTCCAGACGCTTTACTAACACTCTCCCCACTTGGAGAGTCTGTCCCTTTAACCTCCTGTTTGGCCCAGTTTGCAATTTCTGCGGAAGATGAACAGGAATAGCGAGAACCAATGAGAGACTAGCTGGAGGTGTCTGGACGGGCAAATTTAACTCTCATTTCCCACCAGGAAGAGGAATTAACCAAAGGCTCAGTGTGCCGTGCCGGAACCAGATTAGGGCCTGAAGCCATCCTGCGGTGTTGCGGCCAGCTCAAAAGAAAGCGAGTTGAAGAAAGGAGCTCAGGGGCACTGTAATTCACAAACCTGCAGAGTTATAAATGACAGCTATCGTCCAAAAATATACTGAAGTAAGGTTGCCAAGAGGACTTGAAAGCGGGGCAGAATTGCAGGAAACCGATTTCAGGAGGTAGACTGGAATTGCATTGAAAGCATAGGAAAAGAGGCAGAACGTCCACAATGATGCACTTGGCCAAAAAGGGCGTATGCGTTTTTTCCTGAATATATTCAGGAAAAAACGCATACGCCCTTTTTGGCCAACCAAGCAAGCTTGCAAAGGAAATCTGCACTACAATGAAGTCTCACTTCCCCCCGGTCAAAAGGGCCATCTGAAAAAAGTGTAAAATCCAGAAAGGCAGGACAGGCCATGGAGAACTGGGAGCCTTGTTATGCTGATGGGCGGGATGTAAATTGCCAACAGACACTCGGGAGAAGTGTATGGTGTTTCCTGAAACATCTAAAAAACAAAGCAACAGAGCCTAGGGCACTTCCACTTATGGTCCTATAGCTTAGGGAAATTAAAATCAAAAAGACACAGCCACCCCAAAGTTTGGGACGCCTCTGTTTACAAGAACCTCGTTTACAGTACAAGTTCAACATCGCAGAAAGTGAAAAATGGATAAAGAAGTTGTGGTATTTACTTACAAAGCAATATCACTCAGCAATGAAATCTATGTCATCAGGCCCTTAGCAGCACAATGAGTGGATTCAGGTATGATGATTCTAACTGAAATAAGTCACACAGTAAAAGAAACATCATAAGATATCAGTAATACACGGAATGTAAACTTGGCTACACAGGAACTGAATTACAGAACAGAACAGGGTCTCAAATTTAGAAAACCAACTTATGCTTGCTTAAGGGGAAAGGTGAGTTGGGGTGCTGCATAAAACCAGAGATTGAAACGAGCACAGATAAAGTTCCTTAAGCCAAATATGGAATAGACAAGAGCTACTCCTTGCTCAACGAAATGGACTCAACACCGCATATTAAACGCCTAAGAATGTACCTGACTAGTAAGTATCTTAAAACCTATGGATTGCTATGTCTCCGAAAGAGAATCAAGCATGTGTACAGGGGCATAAACGCAGCAGTGATAGGATTGGAGAGGTTCGGTGAGCAAATGAAGACCCTTTGAAGTCATATTGCATGGTACCCATTCCACGGGTTTCAACAACCCAGGTTTAAGGTATTCTTCCTTCAGCTAAAACATGCATGTGGAACCTAGAGTATGATCAACCATGTGAACGGGAGACGTGTTCAAATATGTCTCAGTTTTCGTACCGTGGTACTCGGGTGCAACATTCCAGACGCTTTACTAACACTCTCCCGACTTGGAGAGTCCGTCCCTTTAATCTCCTGTTTGGCCCAGTTTGCAATTTCTGCGGAAGATGAACAGGAATAGGGAGAACCAATGAGAGACTAGCTGGAGGTGTCTGGACGGGCAAATTTAACTCTCATTTCCCACCAGGAAGAGGAAATAACCAAAGGCTCAGCGTGCCGTGCCGGAACCAGATTAGGGCCTGAAGCCATCCTGCGGTGTTGCGGCCAGCTCAAAAGAAAGCGAGTTGAAGAAAGGAGCTCAGGGGCACTGTAATTCACAAACCTGCAGAGTTATAAATGACAGCTATCGTCCAAAAATATACTGAAGTAAGGCTGCCAAGAGGACTTGAAAGCGGGGCAGAATTGCAGGAAACCGATTTCAGGAGGTAGACTGGAATTGCATTGAAAGCATAGGAAAAGAGGCAGAACGTCCACAATGATGCACTTGGCCAAAAAGGGCGTATGCGTTTTTTCCTGAATATATTCAGGAAAAAACGCATACGCCCTTTTTGACCAACCAAGCAAGCTTGCAAAGGAAATCTGCACTACAATGAAGTCTCACTTCACCCCGGTCAAAAGGGCCATCTGAAAAAAGTGTAAAATCCAGAAAGGCAGGACAGGCCATGGAGAACTGGGAGCCTTGTTATGCTGATGGGCGGGATGTAAATTGCCAACAGACACTCGGGAGAAGTGTATGGTGTTTCCTGAAACATCTAAAAAACAAAGCAACAGAGCCTAGGGCACTTCCACTTATGGTCCTATAGCTTAGGGAAATTAAAATCAAAAAGACACAGCCACCCCAAAGTTTGGGACGCCTCTGTTTACAAGAACCTCGTTTACCGTACAAGTTCAATATCACAGAAAGTGAAAAATGGATAAAAAACTTGTGGTACTTACGTACAATGCAGTATCACTCAGCAATGAAATTTATGTCATCAGGCCCGTAGCAGCATAATGAGTGGATTCAGGTACGATGATTCTAACTGAAATAAGTCACACAGAAAAAGAAACATCATAACATATCAGTAATACACGGAATGTAAACTTGGCTACACAGGAACTGAATTACAAAACAGAACAGGGTCTCAAATTTAGAAAACCAACTTATGCTTGCTTAAGGGGAAAGGTGAGTTGGGGTGCTGCATAAAACCAGAGATTGAAATGAGCACAGATAAAGTTCCTTAAGCCAAATATGGAATAGACAAGAGCTACTCCTTGCTCAACGAAATGGACTCAACACCGCATATTAAACGCCTAAGAATGTACCTGACTAGTAAGTATCTTAAAACCTATGGATTGCTATGTCTCCAAAAGAGAATCAAGCATGTGTACAGGGGCATAAACGCAGCAGTGATAGGATTGGAGAGGTTCGGTGAGCAAATGAAGACCCTTTGAAGTCATATTGCATGGTACCCATTCCACGGGTCTCAACTCTCCAGGTTTAAGGTATTCTTCCTTCAGCTAAAACATGCATGTGGAACCCAGAGTATGATCAACCATGTGAACGGGAGACGTGTTCAAATATGTCTCAGTTTTCCTCCCCTGGTACTCGGGTGCAACATTCCAGACGCTTTACTAACACTCTCCCTTCTTGCAGAGTCAGCGCCTTTAACTTCCTGTTTGGCCCAGTTTGCAATTTCTGCGGAAGATGAACAGGAATAGCGAGAACCAACGAGAGACTAGCTGGAGGTGTCTGGACGGGCAAATTTAACTCTCATTTCCCACCAGAAAGAGGAATTAACCAAAGGCTCAGCGTGCCGTGCCGGAACCAGATTAGGGTCTGAAGCCATCCTGCGGTGTTGCGGCCAGCTCAAAAGAAAGCGAGTTGAAGAAAGGAGCTCAGGGGCACTGTAATTCACAAACCTGCAGAGTTATAAATGACAGCTATCGTCCAAAAATATACTGAAGTAAGGCTGCCAAGAGGACTTGAAAGCGGGGCAGAATTGCAGGAAACCGATTTCAGGAGGTAGACTGGAATTGCATTGAAAGCATAGGAAAAGAGGCAGAACGTCCACAATGATGCACTTGGCCAAAAAGGGCGTATGCGTTTTTTCCTGAATATATTCAGGAAAAAACGCATACGCCCTTTTTGGCCAACCAAGCAAGCTTGCAAAGGAAATCTGCACTACAATGAAGTCTCACTTCCCCCCGGTCAAAAGGGCCATCTGAAAAAAGTGTAAAATCCAGAAAGGCAGGACAGGCCATGGAGAACTGGGAGCCTTGTTATGCTGATGGGCGGGATGTAAATTGCCAACAGACACTCGGGAGAAGTGTATGGTGTTTCCTGAAACATCTAAAAAACAAAGCAACAGAGCCTAGGGCACTTCCACTTATGGTCCTATAGCTTAGGGAAATTAAAATCAAAAAGACACAGCCACCCCAAAGTTTGGGACGCCTCTGTTTACAAGAACCTCGTTTACAGTACAAGTTCAACATCGCAGAAAGTGAAAAATGGATAAAGAAGTTGTGGTATTTACTTACAAAGCAATATCAATCAGCAATGAAATCTATGTCATCAGGCCCTTAGCAGCACAATGAGTGGATTCAGGTATGATGATTCTAACTGAAATAAGTCACACAGAAAAAGAAACATCATAAGATATCAGTAATACACGGAATGTAAACTTGGCTACACAGGAACTGAATTACAGAACAGAACATGGTCTCAAATTTAGAAAACCAACTTATGCTTGCTTAAGGGTAAAGGTGAGTTGGGGTGCTGCATAAAACCAGAGATTGAAACGAGCACAGATAAAGTTCCTTAAGCCAAATATGGAATAGACAAGAGCTACTCCTTGCTCAACGAAATGGACTCAACACCCCATATTAAACGCCTAAGAATGTACCTGACTAGTAAGTATCTTAAAACCTATGGATTGCTATGTCTCCGAAAGAGAATCAAGCATGTGTACAGGGGCATAAACGCAGCAGTGATAGGATTGGAGAGGTTCGGTGAGCAAATGAAGACCCTTTGAAGTCATATTGCATGGTACCCATTCCACGGGTTTCAACTACCCAGGTTTAAGGTATTCTTCCTTCAGCTAAAACATGCATGTGGAACCTAGAGTATGATCAACTATGTGATCGGGAGATGTGTTCAAATATGTCTCAGTTTTCGTACCCTGGTACTCGGGTGCAACATTCCAGACACTTTACTAACACTCTCCCGACTTGGAGAGTCCGTCCCTTTAATCTCCTGTTTGGCCCAGTTTGCAATTTCTGCGGAAGATGAACAGGAATAGCGAGAACCAACGAGAGACTAGCTGGAGGTGTCTGGACGGGCAAATTTAACTCTCATTTCCCACCAGAAAGAGGAATTAACCAAAGGCTCAGCGTGCCGTGCCGGAACCAGATTAGGGTCTGAAGCCATCCTGCGGTGTTGCGGCCAGCTCAAAAGAAAGCGAGTTGAAGAAAGGAGCTCAGGGGCACTGTAATTCACAAACCTGCAGAGTTATAAATGACAGCTATCGTCCAAAAATATACTGAAGTAAGGCTGCCAAGAGGACTTGAAAGCGGGGCAGAATTGCAGGAAACCGATTTCAGGAGGTAGACTGGAATTGCTTTGAAAGCATAGGAAAAGAGGCAGAACGTCCACAATGATGCACTTGGCCAAAAAGGGCGTATGCGTTTTCTCCTGAATATATTCAGGAAAAAACGCATACGCCCTTTTTGGCCAACCAAGCAAGCTTGCAAAGGAAATCTGCACTACAATGAAGTCTCACTTCCCCCTGGTCAAAAGGGCCATCTGAAAAAAGTGTAAAATCCAGAAAGGCAGGACAGGCCATGGAGAACTGGGAGCCTTGTTATGCTGATGGGCAGGATGTAAATTGCCAACAGACACTCGGGAGAAGTGTATGGTGTTTCCTGAAACATCTAAAAAACAAAGCAACAGAGCCTAGGGCACTTCCACTTATGGTCCTATAGCTTAGGGAAATTAAAATCAAAAAGACACAGCCACCCCAAAGTTTGGGACGCCTCTGTTTACAAGAACCTCGTTTACCGTACAAGTTCAATATCACAGAAAGTGAAAAATGGATAAAGAACTTGTGGTACTTACGTACAATGCAGTATCACTCAGCAATGAAATCTATGTCATCAGGCCCGTAGCAGCATAATGAGTGGATTCAGGTACGATGATTCTCACTGAAATAAGTCACACAGAAAAAGAAACATCATAAGATATCAGTAATACACGGAATGTAAACTTGGCTACACAGGAACTGAATTCCAAAACAGAACAGGGTCTCAAATTTAGAAAACCAACTTATGCTTGCTTAAGGGGAAAGGTGAGTTGGGGTGCTGCATAAAACCAGAGATTGAAATGAGCACAGATAAAGTTCCTTAAGCCAAATATGGACTAGACAAGAGCTACTCCTTGCTCAACGAAATGGACTCAACACCCCATATTAAACGCCTAAGAATGTACCTGACTAGTAAGTATCTTAAAACCTATGGATTGCTATGTCTCCAAAAGAGAATCAAGCGTGTGTACAGGGGCATAAACGCAGCAGTGATAGGATTGGAGAGGTTCGGTGAGCAAATGAAGACCCTTTGAAGTCATATTGCATGGTACCCATTCCACGGGTCTCAACTCTCCAGGTTTAAGGTATTCTTCCTTCAGCTAAAACATGCATGTGGAACCCAGAGTATGATCAACCATGTGAACGGGAGACGTGTTCAAATATGTCTCAGTTTTCCTCCCCTGGTACTCGGGTGCAACATTCCAGACGCTTTACTAACACTCTCCCCACTTGGAGAGTCAGCGCCTTTAACTTCCTGTTTGGCCCAGTTTGCAATTTCTGCGGAAGATGAACAGGAATAGGGAACACCAATGAGAGACTAGCTGGAGGTGTCTGGACGGGCAAATTTAACTCTCATTTCCCACCAGGAAGAGGAAATAACCAAAGGCTCAGCGTGCCGTGCCGGAACCAGATTAAGGCCTGAAGCCATCCTGCGGTGTTGCGGCCAGCTCAAAAGAAAGCGAGTTGAAGAAAGGAGCTCAGGGGCACTGTAATTCACAAACCTGCAGAGTTATAAATGACAGCTATCGTCCAAAAATATACTGAAGTAAGGCTGCCAAGAGGACTTGAAAGCGGGGCAGAATTGCAGGAAACCGATTTCAGGAGGTAGACTGGAATTGCTTTGAAAGCATAGGAAAAGAGGCAGAACGTCCACAATGATGCACTTGGCCAAAAAGGGCGTATACGTTTTTTCCTGAATATATTCAGGAAAAAACGCATACGCCCTTTTTGGCCAACCAAGCAAGCTTGCAAAGGAAATCTGCACTACAATGAAGTCTCACTTCCCCCCGGTCAAAAGGGCCATCTGAAAAAACTGTAAAATCCAGAAAGGCAGGACAGGCCATGGAGAACTGGGAGCCTTGTTATGCTGATGGGCGGGATGTAAATTGCCAACAGACACTCGGGAGAAGTGTATGGTGTTTCCTGAAACATCTAAAAAACAAAGCAACAGAGCCTAGGGCACTTCCACTTATGGTCCTATAGCTTAGGGAAATTAAAATCAAAAAGACACAGCCACCCCAAAGTTTGGGACGCCTCTGTTTACAAGAACCTCGTTTACTGTACAAGTTCAACATCGCAGAAAGTGAAAAATGGATAAAGAAGTTGTGGTATTTACTTAAAAAGCAATATCACTCAGCAATGAAATCTATGTCATCAGGCCCTTAGCAGCAAAATGAGTGGATTCAGGTATGATGATTCTAACTGAAATAAGTCACACAGAAAAAGAAACATCATAAGATATCAGTAATACACGGAATGTAAACTTGGCTACACAGGAACTGAATTACAGAACAGAACAGGGTCTCAAATTTAGAAAACCAACTTATGCTTGCTTAAGGGTAAAGGTGAGTTGGGGTGCTGCATAAAACCAGAGATTGAAACGAGCACAGATAAAGTTCCTTAAGCCAAATATGGAATAGACAACAGCTACTCCTTGCTCAACGAAATGGACTCAACACCGCATATTAAACGCCTAAGAATGTACCTGACTAGTAAGTATCTTAAAACCTATGGATTGCTATGTCTCCGAAAGAGAATCAAGCATGTGTACAGGGGCATAAACGCAGCAGTGATAGGATTGGAGAGGTTCGGTGAGCAAATGAAGACCCTTTGAAGTCATATTGCATGGTACCCATTCCACGGGTTTCAACTACCCAGGTTTAAGGTATTCTTCCTTCAGCTAAAACATGCATGTGGAACCTAGAGTATGATCAACTATGTGATCGGGAGATGTGTTCAAATATGTCTCAGTTTTCGTACCCTGGTACTCGGGTGCAACATTCCAGACACTTTACTAACACTCTCCCGACTTGGAGAGTCCGTCCCTTTAATCTCCTGTTTGGCCCAGTTTGCAATTTCTGCGGAAGATGAACAGGAATAGGGAGAACCAACGAGAGACTAGCTGGAGGTGTCTGGACGGGCAAATTTAACTCTCATTTCCCACCAGGAAGAGGAAATAACCAAAGGCTCAGCATGCCGGGCCGGAACCAGATTAGGGCCTGAAGCCATCCTGCGGTGTTGCGGCCAGCTCAAAAGAAAGCGAGTTGAAGAAAGGAGCTCAGGGGCACTGTAATTCACAAACCTGCAGAGTTATAAATGACAGCTATCGTCCAAAAATATACTGAAGTAAGGCTGCCAAGAGGACTTGAAAGCGGGGCAGAATTGCAGGAAACTGATTTCAGGAGGTAGACTGGAATTGCTTTGAAAGCATAGGAAAAGAGGCAGAACGTCCACAATGATGCACTTGGCCAAAAAGGGCGTATGCGTTTTCTCCTGAATATATTCAGGAAAAAACGCATACGCCCTTTTTGGCCAACCAAGCAAGCTTGCAAAGGAAATCTGCACTACAATGAAGTCTCACTTCCCCCCGGTCAAAAGGGCCATCTGAAAAAAGTGTAAAATCCAGAAAGGCAGGACAGGCCATGGAGAACTGGGAGCCTTGTTATGCTGATGGGCAGGATGTAAATTGCCAACAGACACTCGGGAGAAGTGTATGGTGTTTCCTGAAACATCTAAAAAACAAAGCAACAGAGCCTAGGGCACTTCCACTTATGGTCCTATAGCTTAGGGAAATTAAAATCAAAAAGACACAGCCACCCCAAAGTTTGGGACGCCTCTGTTTACAAGAACCTCGTTTACCGTACAAGTTCAATATCACAGAAAGTGAAAAATGGATAAAGAACTTGTGGTACTTACGTACAATGCAGTATCACTCAGCAATGAAATCTATGTCATCAGGCCCGTAGCAGCATAATGAGTGGATTCAGGTACGATGATTCTCACTGAAATAAGTCACACAGAAAAAGAAACATCATAAGATATCAGTAATACACGGAATGTAAACTTGGCTACACAGGAACTGAATTCCAAAACAGAACAGGGTCTCAAATTTAGAAAACCAACTTATGCTTGCTTAAGGGGAAAGGTGAGTTGGGGTGCTGCATAAAACCAGAGATTGAAATGAGCACAGATAAAGTTCCTTAAGCCAAATATGGACTAGACAAGAGCTACTCCTTGCTCAATGAAATGGACTCAACACCCCATATTAAACGCCTAAGAATGTACCTGACTAGTAGGTATCTTAAAACCTATGGATTGCTATGTCTCCAAAAGAGAATCAAGCGTGTGTACAGGGGCATAAACGCAGCAGTGATAGGATTGGAGAGGTTCGGTGAGCAAATGAAGACCCTTTGAAGTCATATTGCATGGTACCCATTCCACGGGTCTCAACTCTCCAGGTTTAAGGTATTCTTCCTTCAGCTAAAACATGCATGTGGAACCCAGAGTATGATCAACCGTGTGAACGGGAGACGTGTTCAAATATGTCTCAGTTTTCGTACCCTGGTACTCGGGTGCAACATTCCAGACGCTTTACTAACACTCTCCCCACTTGGAAAGTCAGCGCCTTTAACCTCCTGTTTGGCCCAGTTTTCAATTTCTGCGGAAGATGAACAGGAATAGGGAACACCAATGAGAGACTAGCTGGAGGTGTCTGGACGGGCAAATTTAACTCTCATTTCCCACCAGGAAGAGGAAATAACCAAAGGCTCAGCGTGCCGTGCCGGAACCAGATTAGGGCCTGAAGCCATCCTGCGGTGTTGCGGCCAGGTCACAAGAAAGCGAGTTGAAGAAAGGAGCTCAGGGGCACTGTAATTCACAACCCTGCAGAGTTATAAATGACAGCTATCGTCCAAAAATATACTGAAGTAAGGCTGCCAAGAGGACTTGAAAGCGGGGCAGAATTGCAGGAAACCGATTTCAGGAGGTAGACTGGAATTGCATTGAAAGCATAGGAAAAGAGGCAGAACGTCCACAATGATGCACTTGGCCAAAAAGGGCGTATGCGTTTTTTCCTGAATATATTCAGGAAAAAACGCATACGCCCTTTTTGGCCAACCAAGCAAGCTTGCAAAGGAAATCTGCACTACAATGAACTCTCACTTCCCCCCGGTCAAAAGGGCCATCTGAAAAAAGTGTAAAATCCAGAAAGGCAGGACAGGCCATGGAGAACTGGGAGCCTTGTTATGCTGATGGGCGGGATGTAAATTGCCAACAGACACTCGGGAGAAGTGTATGGTGTTTCCTGAAACATCTAAAAAACAAAGCAAGAGAGCCTAGGGCACTTCCACTTATGGTCCTATAGCTTAGGGAAATTAAAATCAAAAAGACACAGCCACCCCAAAGTTTGGGACGCCTCTGTTTACAAGAACCTCGTTTAACGTACAAGTTCAATATCACAGAAAGTGAAAAATGGATAAAGAACTTGTGGTACTTACGTACAATGCAGTATCACTCAGCAATGAAATCTATGTCATCAGGCCCGTAGCAGCATAATGAGTGGATTCAGGTACGATGATTCTCACTGAAATAAGTCACACAGAAAAAGAAACATCATAAGATATCACTAATACACGGAATGTAAACTTGGCTACACAGGAACTGAATTCCAAAACAGAACAGGGTCTCAAATTTAGAAAACCAACTTATGCTTGCTTAAGGGGAAAGGTGAGTTGGGGTGCTGCATAAAACCAGAGATTGAAATGAGCACAGATAAAGTTCCTTAAGCCAAATATGGAATAGACAAGAGCTACTCCTTGCTCAACGAAATGGACTCAACACCGCATATTAAACGCCTAAGAATGTACCTGACTAGTAAGTATCTTAAAACCTATGGATTGCTATGTCTCCGAAAGAGAATCAAGCATGTGTACAGGCGCATAAACGCAGCAGTGATAGGATTGGAGAGGTTCGGTGAACAAATGAAGACCCTTTGAAGTCATATTGCATGGTACCCATTCCACGGGTCTCAACTCTCCAGGTTTAAGGTATTCTTCCTTCAGCTAAAACATGCATGTGGAATCCAGAGTATGATCAACCGTGTGAACGGGAGATGTGTTCAAATATATCTCAGTTTTCGTACCCTGGTACTCGGGTGAAACATTCCAGACGCTTTACTAACACTCTCCCCCTTGGAGAGTCAGCGCCTTTAACCTCCTGTTTTGCCCAGTTTTCAATTTCTGCGGATGTTGAACAGGAATAGGGAACACCAATGAGAGACTAGCTGGAGGTGTCTGGACGGGCAAATTTAACTCTCATTTCCCACCAGGAAGAGGAAATAACCAAAGGCTCAGCGTGCCGTGCCGGAAACAGATTAGGGCCTGAAGCCATCCTGCGGTGTTGCGGCCAGCTCAAAAGAAAGCGAGTTGAAGAAAGGAGCTCAGGGGCACTGTAATTCACAAACCTGCAGAGTTATAAATGACAGCTATCGTCCAAAAATATACTGAAGTAAGGCTGCCAAGAGGACTCGAAAGCGGGGCAGAATTGCAGGAAACCGATTTCAGGAGGTAGACTGGAATTGCATTGAAAGCATAGGAAAAGAGGCAGAACGTCCACAATGATGCACTTGGCCAAAAACGGCGTATGTGTTTTTTCCTGAATATATTCAGGAAAAAACGCATACGCCCTTTTTGGCCAACCAAGCAAGCTTGCAAAGGAAATCTGCACTACAATGAAGTCTCACTTCCCCCCGGTCAAAAGGGCCATCTGAAAAAAGTGTAAAATCCAGAAAGGCAGGACAGGCCATGGAGAACTGGGAGCCTTGTTATGCTGATGGGCGGGATGTAAATTGCCAACAGACACTCGGGAGAAGTGTATGGTGTTTCCTGAAACATCTAAAAAACAAAGCAACAGAGCCTAGGGCACTTGCACTTATGGTCCTATAGCTTAGGGAAATTAAAATCAAAAAGACACAGCCACCCCAAAGTTTGGGACGCCTCTGTTTACAAGAACCTCGTTTACCGTACAAGTTCAATATCACAGAAAGTGAAAAATGGATAAAGAACTTGTGGTACTTACGTACAATGCAGTATCACTCAGCAATGAAATCTATGTCATCAGGCCCGTAGCAGCATAATGAGTGGATTCAGGTACGATGATTCTCACTGAAATAAGTCACACAGAAAAAGAAACATCATAAGATATCAGTAATACACGGAATGTAAACTTGGCTACACAGGAACTGAATTCCAAAACAGAACAGGGTCTCAAATTTAGAAAACCAACTTATGCTTGCTTAAGGGGAAAGGTGAGTTGGGGTGCTGCATAAAACCAGAGATTGAAATGAGCACAGATAAAGTTCCTTAAGCCAAATATGGACTAGACAAGAGCTACTCCTTGCTCAACGAAATGGACTCAACACCCCATATTAAACGCCTAAGAATGTACCTGACTAGTAATTATATTAAAACCTATGGATTGCTATGTCTCCAAAAGAGAATCAAGCGTGTGTACAGGGGCATAAACGCAGCAGTGATAGGATTGGAGAGGTTCGGTGAGCAAATGAAGACCCTTTGAAGTCATATTGCATGGTACCCATTCCACGGGTCTCAACTCTCCAGGTTTAAGGTATTCTTCCTTCAGCTAAAACATGCATGTGGAACCCAGAGTATGATCAACCATGTGAACGGGAGACGTGTTCAAATATGTCTCAGTTTTCCTCCCCTGGTACTCGGGTGCAACATTCCAGACGCTTTACTAACACTCTCCCCACTTGGAGAGTCAGCGCCTTTAACCTCCTGTTTGGCCCAGTTTACAATTTCTGCGGAAGATGAACAGGAATAGGGAACACCAATGAGAGACTAGCTGGAGGTGTCTGGACGGGCAAATTTAACTCTCATTTCCCACCAGGAAGAGGAAATAACCAAAGGCTCAGCGTGCCGTGCCGGAACCAGATTAGGGCCTGAAGCCATCCTGCGGTGTTGCGGCCAGCTCAAAAGAAAGCGAGTTGAAGAAAGGAGCTCAGGGGCACTGTAATTCACAAACCTGCAGAGTTATAAATGACAGCTATCGTCCAAAAATATACTGAAGTAAGGCTGCCAAGAGGACTTGAAAGCGGGGCAGAATTGCAGGAAACCGATTTCAGGAGGTAGACTGGAATTGCATTGAAAGCATAGGAAAAGAGGCAGAACGTTCACAATGATGCACTTGGCCAAAAAGGGCGTATGCGTTTTTTCCTGAATATATTCAGGAAAAAACGCATACGCCCTTTTTGGCCAACCAAGCAAGCTTGCAAAGGAAATCTGCACTACAATGAAGTCTCACTTCCCCCCGGTCAAAAGGGCCATCTGAAAAAAGTGTAAAATCCAGAAAGGCAGGACAGGCCATGGAGAACTGGGAGCCTTGTTATGCTGATGGGCGGGATGTAATTTGCCAACAGACACTCGGGAGAAGTGTATGGTGTTTCCTGAAACATCTAAAAAACAAAGCAACAGAGCCTAGGGCACTTCCACTTATGGTCCTATAGCTTAGGGAAATTAAAATCAAAAAGACACAGCCACCCCAAAGTTTGGGACGCCTCTGTTTACAAGAACCTCGTTTACAGTACAAGTTCAACATGGCAGAAAGTGAAAAATGGATAAAGAACTTGTGGTACTTACGCACAATGCAGTATCACTCAGCAATGAAATCTATGTCATCAGGCCCGTAGCAGCATAATGAGTGGATTCAGGTACGATGATTCTCACTGAAATAAGTCACACAGAAAAAGAAACATCATAAGATATCACTAATACACGGAATGTAAACTTGGCTACACAGGAACTGAATTCCAAAACAGAACAGGGTCTCAAATTTAGAAAACCAACTTATGCTTGCTTAAGGGGAAAGGTGAGTTGGGGTGCTGCATAAAACCAGAGATTGAAATGAGCACAGATAAAGTTCCTTAAGCCAAATATGGAATAGACAAGAGCTACTCCTTGCTCAACGAAATGGACTCAACACCGCATATTAAACGCCTAAGACTGTACCTGACTAGTAAGTATCTTAAAACCTATGGATTGCTATGTCTCCAAAAGAGAATCAAGCGTGTGTACAGGGGCATAAACGCAGCAGTGATAGGATTGGAGAGGTTCGGTGAGCAAATGAAGACCCTTTGAAGTCATATTGCATGGTACCCATTCCACGGGTCTCAACTCTCCAGGTTTAAGGTATTCTTCCTTCAGCTAAAACATGCATGTGGAACCTAGAGTATGATCAACCATGTGAACGGGAGACGTGTTCAAATATGTCTCAGTTTTCGTACCCTGGTACTCGGGTGCAACATTCCAGACGCTTTACTAACACTCTCCCCACTTGGAGAGTCTGTCCCTTTAACCTCCTGTTTGGCCCAGTTTGCAATTTCTGCGGAAGATGAACAGGAATAGCGAGAACCAATGAGAGACTAGCTGCAGGTGTCTGGACGGGCAAATTTAACTCTCATTTCCCACCAGGAAGAGGAATTAACCAAAGGCTCAGCGTGCCGTGCCGGAACCAGATTAGGGCCTGAAGCCATCCTGCGGTGTTGCGGCCAGCTCAAAAGAAAGCGAGTTGAAGAAAGGAGCTCAGGGGCACTGTAATTCACAAACCTGCAGAGTTATAAATGACAGCTATCGTCCAAAAATATACTGAAGTAAGGCTGCCAAGAGGACTTGAAAGCGGGGCAGAATTGCAGGAAACCGATTTCAGGAGGTAGACTGGAATTGCATTGAAAGCATAGGAAAAGAGGCAGAACGTCCACAATGATGCACTTGGCCAAAAAGGGCGTATGCGTTTTTTCCTGAATATATTCAGGAAAAAACGCATACGCCCTTTTTGGCCAACCAAGCAAGCTTGCAAAGGAAATCTGCACTACAATGAAGTCTCACTTCACCCCGGTCAAAAGGGCCATCTGAAAAAAGTGTAAAATCCAGAAAGGCAGGACAGGCCATGGAGAACTGGGAGCCTTGTTATGCTGATGGGCGGGATGTAAATTGCCAACAGACACTCGGGAGAAGTGTATGGTGTTTCCTGAAACATCTAAAAAACAAAGCAACAGAGCCTAGGGCACTTCCACTTATGGTCCTATAGCTTAGGGAAATTAAAATCAAAAAGACACAGCCACCCCAAAGTTTGGGACGCCTCTGTTTACAAGAACCTCGTTTACAGTACAAGTTCAACATCGCAGAAAGTGAAAAATGGATAAAGAAGTTGTGGTATTTACTTACAAAGCAATATCACTCAGCAATGAAATCTATGTCATCAGGCCCTTAGCAGCACAATGAGTGGATTCAGGTATGATGATTCTAACTGAAATAAGTCACACAGTAAAAGAAACATCATAAGATATCAGTAATACACGGAATGTAAACTTGGCTACACAGGAACTGAATTACAGAACAGAACAGGGTCTCAAATTTAGAAAACCAACTTCTGCTTGCTTAAGGGGAAAGGTGAGTTGGGGTGCTGCATAAAACCAGAGATTGAAACGAGCACAGATAAAGTTCCTTAAGCCAAATATGGAATAGACAAGAGCTACTCCTTGCTCAACGAAATGGACTCAACACCGCATATTAAACGCCTAAGAATGTACCTGACTAGTAAGTATCTTAAAACCTATGGATTGCTATGTCTCCGAAAGAGAATCAAGCATGTGTACAGGGGCATAAACGCAGCAGTGATAGGATTGGAGAGGTTCGGTGAGCAAATGAAGACCCTTTGAAGTCATATTGCATGGTACCCATTCCACGGGTTTCAACAACCCAGGTTTAAGGTATTCTTCCTTCAGCTAAAACATGCATGTGGAACCTAGAGTATGATCAACCATGTGAACGGGAGACGTGTTCAAATATGTCTCAGTTTTCGTACCCTGGTACTCGGGTGCAACATTCCAGACGCTTTACTAACACTCTCCCGACTTGGAGAGTCCGTCCCTTTAATCTCCTGTTTGGCCCAGTTTGCAATTTCTGCGGAAGATGAACAGGAATAGGGAGAACCAATGAGAGACTAGCTGGAGGTGTCTGGACGGGCAAATTTAACTCTCATTTCCCACCAGGAAGAGGAAATAACCAAAGGCTCAGCGTGCCGTGCCGGAACCAGATTAGGGCCTGAAGCCATCCTGCGGTGTTGCGGCCAGCTCAAAAGAAAGCGAGTTGAAGAAAGGAGCTCAGGGGCACTGTAATTCACAAACCTGCAGAGTTATAAATGACAGCTATCGTCCAAAAATATACTGAAGTAAGGCTGCCAAGAGGACTTGAAAGCGGGGCAGAATTGCAGGAAACCGATTTCAGGAGGTAGACTGGAATTGCATTGAAAGCATAGGAAAAGAGGCAGAACGTCCACAATGATGCACTTGGCCAAAAAGGGCGTATGCGTTTTTTCCTGAATATATTCAGGAAAAAACGCATATGCCCTTTTTGACCAACCAAGCAAGCTTGCAAAGGAAATCTGCACTACAATGAAGTCTCACTTCCCCCCGGTCAAAAGGGCCATCTGAAAAAAGTGTAAAATCCAGAAAGGCAGGACAGGCCATGGAGAACTGGGAGCCTTGTTATGCTGATGGGCGGGATGTAAACTGCCAACAGACACTCGGGAGAAGTGTATGGTGTTTCCTGAAACATCTAAAAAACAAAGCAACAGAGCCTAGGGCACTTCCACTTATGGTCCTATAGCTTAGGGAAATTAAAATCAAAAAGACACAGCCACCCCAAAGTTTGGGACGCCTCTGTTTACAAGAACCTCGTTTACCGTACAAGTTCAATATCACAGAAAGTGAAAAATGGATAAAAAACTTGTGGTACTTACGTACAATGCAGTATCACTCAGCAATGAAATCTATGTCATCAGGCCCTTAGCAGCACAATGAGTGGATTCAGGTATGATGATTCTAACTGAAATAACTCACACAGAAAAAGAAACATCATAAGATATCAGTAATACACGGAATGTAAACTTGGCTACACAGGAACTGAATTACAGAACAGAACAGGGTCTCAAATTTAGAAAACCAACTTATGCTTGCTTAAGGGTAAAGGTGAGTTGGGGTGCTGCATAAAACCAGAGATTGAAACGAGCACAGATAAAGTTCCTTAAGCCAAATATGGAATAGACAAGAGCTACTCCTTGCTCAACGAAATGGACTCAACACCGCATATTAAACGCCTAAGAATATACCTGACTAGTAAGTATCTTAAAACCTATGGATTGCTATGTCTCCGAAAGAGAATCAAGCATGTGTACAGGGGCATAAACGCAGCAGTGATAGGATTGGAGAGGTTCGGTGAGCAAATGAAGACCCTTTGAAGTCATATTGCATGGTACCCATTCCACGGGTTTCAACTACCCAGGTTTAAGGTATTCTTCCTTCAGCTAAAACATGCATGTGGAACCTAGAGTATGATCAACCATGTGATCGGGAGACGTGTTCAAATATGTCTCAGTTTTCGTACCCTGGTACTCGGGTGCAACATTCCAGACGCTTTACTAACACTCTCCCGACTTGGAGAGTCCGGCCCTTTAATCTCCTGTTTGGCCCAGTTTGCAATTTCTGCGGAAGATGAACAGGAATAGGGAGAACCAACGAGAGACTAGCTGGAGGTGTCTGGACGGGCAAATTTAACTCTCATTTCCCACCAGGAATAGGAAATAACCAAAGGCTCAGCGTGCCGTGCCGGAACCAGATTAGGGCCTGAAGCCATCCTGCGGTGTTGCGGCCAGCTCAAAAGAAAGCGAGTTGAAGAAAGGAGCTCAGGGGCACTGTAATTCACAAACCTGCAGAGTTATAAATGACAGCTATCGTCCAAAAATATACTGAAGTAAGGCTGCCAAGAGGACTTGAAAGCGGGGCAGAATTGCAGGAAACCGATTTCAGGAGGTAGACTGGAATTGCATTGAAAGCATAGGAAAAGAGGCAGAACGTCCACAATGATGCACTTGGCCAAAAAGGGCGTATGCGTTTTTTCCTGAATATATTCAGGAAAAAACGCATATGCCCTTTTTGACCAACCAAGCAAGCTTGCAAAGGAAATCTGCACTACAATGAAGTCTCACTTCCCCCCGGTCAAAAGGGCCATCTGAAAAAAGTGTAAAATCCAGAAAGGCAGGACAGGCCATGGAGAACTGGGAGCCTTGTTATGCTGATGGGCGGGATGTAAATTGCCAACAGACACTCGGGAGAAGTGTATGGTGTTTCCTGAAACATCTAAAAAACAAAGCAACAGAGCCTAGGGCACTTCCACTTATGGTCCTATAGCTTAGGGAAATTAAAATCAAAAAGACACAGCCACCCCAAAGTTTGGGACGCCTCTGTTTACAAGAACCTCGTTTACCGTACAAGTTCAACATCGCAGAAAGTGAAAAATGGATAAAGAAGTTGTGGTATTTACTTACAAAGCAATATCACTCAGCAATGAAATCTATGTCATCAGGCCCGTAGCAGCATAATGAGTGGATTCAGGTACGATGATTCTAACTGAAATAAGTCACACAGAAAAAGAAACATCATAAGATATCAGTAATACACGGAATGTAAACTTGGCTACACAGGAACTGAATTCCAAAACAGAACAGGGTCTCAAATTTAGAAAACCAACTTATGCTTGCTTAAGGGGAAAGGTGAGTTGGGGTGCTGCATAAAACCAGAGATTGAAATGAGCACAGATAAAGTTCCTTAAGCCAAATATGGAATAGACAAGAGCTACTCCTTGCTCAACGAAATGGACTCAACACCGCATATTAAACGCCTAAGAATGTACCTGACTAGTAAGTATCTTAAAACCTATGGATTGCTATGTCTCCAAAAGAGAATCAAGCATGTGTACAGGGGCATAAACGCAGCAGTGATAGGATTGGAGAGGTTCGGTGAGCAAATGAAGACCCTTTGAAGTCATATTGCATGGTACCCATTCCACGGGTCTCAACTCTCCAGGTTTAAGGTATTCTTCCTTCAGCTAAAACATGCATGTGGAACCCAGAGTATGATCAACCATGTGAACGGGAGACGTGTTCAAATATGTCTCAGTTTTCCTCCCCTGGTACTCGGGTGCAACATTCCAGACGCTTTACTAACACTCTCCCTTCTTGCAGAGTCAGCGCCTTTAACTTCCTGTTTGGCCCAGTTTGCAATTTCTGCGGAAGATGAACAGGAATAGGGAGAACCAATGAGAGACTAGCTGGAGGTGTCTGGACGGGCAAATTTAACTCTCATTTCCCACCAGGAAGAGGAAATAACCAAAGGCTCAGCGTGCCGTGCCGGAACCAGATTAGGGCCTGAAGCCATCCTGCGGTGTTGCGGCCAGCTCAAAAGAAAGCGAGTTGAAGAAAGGAGCTCAGGGGCACTGTAATTCACAACCCTGCAGAGTTATAAATGACAGCTATCGTCCAAAAATATACTGAAGTAAGGCTGCCAAGAGGACTTGAAAGCGGGGCAGAATTGCAGGAAACCGATTTCAGGAGGTAGACTGGAATTGCATTGAAAGCATAGGAAAAGAGGCAGAACGTCCACAATGATGCACTTGGCCAAAAAGGGCGTATGCGTTTTTTCCTGAATATATTCAGGAAAAAACGCATACGCCCTTTTTGGCCAACCAAGCAAGCTTGCAAAGGAAATCTGCACTACAATGAAGTCTCACTTCACCCCGGTCAAAAGGGCCATCTGAAAAAAGTGTAAAATCCAGAAAGGCAGGACAGGCCATGGAGAACTGGGAGCCTTGTTATGCTGATGGGCGGGATGTAAATTGCCAACAGACACTCGGGAGAAGTGTATGGTGTTTCCTGAAACATCTAAAAAACAAAGCAACAGAGCCTAGGGCACTTCCACTTATGGTCCTATAGCTTAGGGAAATTAAAATCAAAAAGACACAGCCACCCCAAAGTTTGGGACGCCTCTGTTTACAAGAACCTCGTTTACAGTACAAGTTCAACATCGCAGAAAGTGAAAAATGGATAAAGAAGTTGTGGTATTTACTTACAAAGCAATATCACTCAGCAATGAAATCTATGTCATCAGGCCCTTAGCAGCACAATGAGTGGATTCAGGTATGATGATTCTAACTGAAATAAGTCACACAGAAAAAGAAACATCATAAGATATCAGTAATACACGGAATGTAAACTTGGCTACACAGGAACTGAATTACAGAACAGAACAGGGTCTCAAATTTAGAAAACCAACTTATGCTTGCTTAAGGGGAAAGGTGAGTTGGGGTGCTGCATAAAACCAGAGATTGAAACGAGCACAGATAAAGTTCCTTAAGCCAAATATGGAATAGACAAGAGCTACTCCTTGCTCAACGAAATGGACTCAACACCGCATATTAAACGCCTAAGAATATACCTGACTAGTAAGTATCTTAAAACCTATGGATTGCTATGTCTCCGAAAGAGAATCAAGCATGTGTACAGGGGCATAAACGCAGCAGTGATAGGATTGGAGAGGTTCGGTGAGCAAATGAAGACCCTTTGAAGTCATATTGCATGGTACCCATTCCACGGGTTTCAACTACCCAGGTTTAAGGTATTCTTCCTTCAGCTAAAACATGCATGTGGAACCTAGAGTATGATCAACTATGTGATCGGGAGATGTGTTCAAATATGTCTCAGTTTTCGTACCCTGGTACTCGGGTGCAACATTCCAGACACTTTACTAACACTCTCCCGACTTGGAGAGTCCGTCCCTTTAATCTCCTGTTTGGCCCAGTTTGCAATTTCTGCGGAAGATGAACAGGAATAGCGAGAACCAACGAGAGACTAGCTGGAGGTGTCTGGACGGGCAAATTTAACTCTCATTTCCCACCAGAAAGAGGAATTAACCAAAGGCTCAGCGTGCCGTGCCGGAACCAGATTAGGGTCTGAAGCCATCCTGCGGTGTTGCGGCCAGCTCAAAAGAAAGCGAGTTGAAGAAAGGAGCTCAGGGGCACTGTAATTCACAAACCTGCAGAGTTATAAATGACAGCTATCGTCCAAAAATATACTGAAGTAAGGCTGCCAAGAGGACTTGAAAGCGGGGCAGAATTGCAGGAAACCGATTTCAGGAGGTAGACTGGAATTGCATTGAAAGCATAGGAAAAGAGGCAGAACGTCCACAATGATGCACTTGGCCAAAAAGGGCGTATGCGTTTTTTCCTGAATATATTCAGGAAAAAACGCATACGCCCTTTTTGGCCAACCAAGCAAGCTTGCAAAGGAAATCTGCACTACAATGAAGTCTCACTTCCCCCCGGTCAAAAGGGCCATCTGAAAAAAGTGTAAAATCCAGAAAGGCAGGACAGGCCATGGAGAACTGGGAGCCTTGTTATGCTGATGGGCGGGATGTAAATTGCCAACAGACACTCGGGAGAAGTGTATGGTGTTTCCTGAAACATCTAAAAAACAAAGCAACAGAGCCTAGGGCACTTCCACTTATGGTCCTATAGCTTAGGGAAATTAAAATCAAAAAGACACAGCCACCCCAAAGTTTGGGACGCCTCTGTTTACAAGAACCTCGTTTACAGTACAAGTTCAACATCGCAGAAAGTGAAAAATGGATAAAGAAGTTGTGGTATTTACTTACAAAGCAATATCAATCAGCAATGAAATCTATGTCATCAGGCCCTTAGCAGCACAATGAGTGGATTCAGGTATGATGATTCTAACTGAAATAAGTCACACAGAAAAAGAAACATCATAAGATATCAGTAATACACGGAATGTAAACTTGGCTACACAGGAACTGAATTACAGAACAGAACATGGTCTCAAATTTAGAAAACCAACTTATGCTTGCTTAAGGGTAAAGGTGAGTTGGGGTGCTGCATAAAACCAGAGATTGAAACGAGCACAGATAAAGTTCCTTAAGCCAAATATGGAATAGACAAGAGCTACTCCTTGCTCAACGAAATGGACTCAACACCCCATATTAAACGCCTAAGAATGTACCTGACTAGTAAGTATCTTAAAACCTATGGATTGCTATGTCTCCGAAAGAGAATCAAGCATGTGTACAGGGGCATAAACGCAGCAGTGATAGGATTGGAGAGGTTCGGTGAGCAAATGAAGACCCTTTGAAGTCATATTGCATGGTACCCATTCCACGGGTTTCAACTACCCAGGTTTAAGGTATTCTTCCTTCAGCTAAAACATGCATGTGGAACCTAGAGTATGATCAACTATGTGATCGGGAGATGTGTTCAAATATGTCTCAGTTTTCGTACCCTGGTACTCGGGTGCAACATTCCAGACACTTTACTAACACTCTCCCGACTTGGAGAGTCCGTCCCTTTAATCTCCTGTTTGGCCCAGTTTGCAATTTCTGCGGAAGATGAACAGGAATAGCGAGAACCAACGAGAGACTAGCTGGAGGTGTCTGGACGGGCAAATTTAACTCTCATTTCCCACCAGAAAGAGGAATTAACCAAAGGCTCAGCGTGCCGTGCCGGAACCAGATTAGGGTCTGAAGCCATCCTGCGGTGTTGCGGCCAGCTCAAAAGAAAGCGAGTTGAAGAAAGGAGCTCAGGGGCACTGTAATTCACAAACCTGCAGAGTTATAAATGACAGCTATCGTCCAAAAATATACTGAAGTAAGGCTGCCAAGAGGACTTGAAAGCGGGGCAGAATTGCAGGAAACCGATTTCAGGAGGTAGACTGGAATTGCATTGAAAGCATAGGAAAAGAGGCAGAACGTCCACAATGATGCACTTGGCCAAAAAGGGCGTATGCGTTTTTTCCTGAATATATTCAGGAAAAAACGCATACGCCCTTTTTGGCCAACCAAGCAAGCTTGCAAAGGAAATCTGCACTACAATGAAGTCTCACTTCCCCCCGGTCAAAAGGGCCATCTGAAAAAAGTGTAAAATCCAGAAAGGCAGGACAGGCCATGGAGAACTGGGAGCCTTGTTATGCTGATGGGCGGGATGTAAATTGCCAACAGACACTCGGGAGAAGTGTATGGTGTTTCCTGAAACATCTAAAAAACAAAGCAACAGAGCCTAGGGCACTTCCACTTATGGTCCTATAGCTTAGGGAAATTAAAATCAAAAAGACACAGCCACCCCAAAGTTTGGGACGCCTCTGTTTACAAGAACCTCGTTTACAGTACAAGTTCAACATCGCAGAAAGTGAAAAATGGATAAAGAAGTTGTGGTATTTACTTACAAAGCAATATCAATCAGCAATGAAATCTATGTCATCAGGCCCTTAGCAGCACAATGAGTGGATTCAGGTATGATGATTCTAACTGAAATAAGTCACACAGAAAAAGAAACATCATAAGATATCAGTAATACACGGAATGTAAACTTGGCTACACAGGAACTGAATTACAGAACAGAACAGGGTCTCAAATTTAGAAAACCAACTTATGCTTGCTTAAGGGTAAAGGTGAGTTGGGGTGCTGCATAAAACCAGAGATTGAAACGAGCACAGATAAAGTTCCTTAAGCCAAATATGGAATAGACAAGAGCTACTCCTTGCTCAACGAAATGGACTCAACACCCCATATTAAACGCCTAAGAATGTACCTGACTAGTAAGTATCTTAAAACCTATGGATTGCTATGTCTCCGAAAGAGAATCAAGCATGTGTACAGGGGCATAAACGCAGCAGTGATAGGATTGGAGAGGTTCGGTGAGCAAATGAAGACCCTTTGAAGTCATATTGCATGGTACCCATTCCACGGGTTTCAACTACCCAGGTTTAAGGTATTCTTCCTTCAGCTAAAACATGCATGTGGAACCTAGAGTATGATCAACCATGTGATCGGGAGACGTGTTCAAATATGTCTCAGTTTTCATACCCTGGTACTCGGGTGCAACATTCCAGACGCTTTACTAACACTCTCCCGACTTGGAGAGTCCGTCCCTTTAATCTCCTGTTTGGCCCAGTTTGCAATTTCTTCGGAAGATGAACAGGAATAGGGAGAACCAATGAGAGACTAGCTGGAGGTGTCTGGACGGGCAAATTTAACTCTCATTTCCCACCAGGAAGAGGAAATAACCAAAGGTTCAGCGTGCCGTGCCGGAACCAGATTAGGGCCTGAAGCCATCCTGCGGTGTTGCGGCCAGGTCACAAGAAAGCGAGTTGAAGAAAGGAGCTCAGGGGCACTGTAATTCACAAACCTGCAGAGTTATAAATGACAGCTATCGTCCAAAAATATAGTGAAGTAAGGCTGCCAAGAGGACTCGAAAGCGGGGCAGAATTGCAGGAAACCGATTTCAGGAGGTAGACTGGAATTGCATTGAAAGCATAGGAAAAGAGGCAGAACGTCCACAATGATGCACTTGGCCAAAAAGGGCGTATGCGTTTCTTCCTGAATATATTCAGGAAAAAACGCATACGCCCTTTTTGGCCAACCAAGCAAGCTTGCAAAGGAAATCTGCACTACAATGAAGTCTCACTTCCCCCCGGTCAAAAGGGCCATCTGAAAAAAGTGTAAAATCCAGAAAGGCAGGACAGGCCATGGAGAACTGGGAGCCTTGATATGCTGATGGGCGGGATGTAAATTGCCAACAGACACTCGGGAGAAGTGTATGGTGTTTCCTGAAACATCTAAAAAACAAAGCAACAGAGCCTAGGGCACTTCCACTTATGGTCCTATAGCTTAGGGAAATTAAAATCAAAAAGACACAGCCACCCCAAAGTTTGGGACGCCTCTGATTACAAGAACCTCGTTTACAGTACAAGTTCAACATCGCAGAAAGTGAAAAATGGATAAAGAACTTGTGGTACTTACGTACAATGCAGTATCACTCAGCAATGAAATCTATGTCATCAGGCCCGTAGCAGCATAATGAGTGGATTCAGGTACGATGATTCTCACTGAAATAAGTCACACAGAAAATGAAACATCATAAGATATCAGTAATACACGGAATGTAAACTTGGCTACACAGGAACTGAATTCCAAAACAGAACAGGGTCTCAAATTTAGAAAACCAACTTATGCTTGCTTAAGGGGAAAGGTGAGTTGGGTTGCTGCATAAAACCAGAGATTGAAATGAGCACAGATAAAGTTCCTTAAGCCAAATATGGACTAGACAAGAGCTACTCCTTGCTCAACGAAATGGACTCAACACCCCATATTAAACGCCTAAGAATGTACCTGACTAGTAGGTATCTTAAAACCTATGGATTGCTATGTCTCCAAAAGAGAATCAAGCGTGTGTACAGGGGCATAAACGCAGCAGTGATAGGATTGGAGAGGTTCGGTGAGCAAATGAAGACCCTTTGAAGTCATATTGCATGGTACCCATTCCACGGGTCTCAACTCTCCAGGTTTAAGGTATTCTTCCTTCAGCTAAAACATGCATGTGGAACCCAGAGTATGATCAACCATGTGAACGGGAGACGTGTTCAAATATGTCTCAGTTTTCCTCCCCTGGTACTCGGGTGCAACATTCCAGACACTTTACTAACACTCTCCCCACTTGGAGAGTCAGCGCCTTTAACGTCCTGTTTGGCCCAGTTTGCAATTTCTGCGGAAGATGAACAGGAATAGGGAACACCAATGAGAGACTAGCTGGAGGTGTCTGGACGGGCAAATTTAACTCTCATTTCCCACCAGGAAGAGGAAATAACCAAAGGCTCAGCGTGCTGTGCCGGAACCAGATTAGGGCCTGAAGCCATCCTGCGGTGTTGCGGCCAGCTCAAAAGAAAGCGAGTTGAAGAAAGGAGCTCAGGGGCACTGTAATTCACAAACCTGCAGAGTTATAAATGACAGCTATCGTCCAAAAATATACTGAAGTAAGGCTGCCAAGAGGACTTGAAAGCGGGGCAGAATTGCAGGAAACCGATTTCAGGAGGTAGACTGGAATTGCTTTGAAAGCATAGGAAAAGAGGCAGAACGTCCACAATGATGCACTTGGCCTAAAAGGGCGTATGCGTTTTCTCCTGAATATATTCAGGAAAAAACGCATACGCCCTTTTTGGCCAACCAAGCAAGCTTGCAAAGGAAATCTGCACTACAATGAAGTCTCACTTCCCCCTGGTCAAAAGGGCCATCTGAAAAAAGTGTAAAATCCAGAAAGGCAGGACAGGCCATGGAGAACTGGGAGCCTTGTTATGCTGATGGGCAGGATGTAAATTGCCAACAGACACTCGGGAGAAGTGTATGGTGTTTCCTGAAACATCTAAAAAACAAAGCAACAGAGCCTAGGGCACTTCCACTTATGGTCCTATAGCTTAGGGAAATTAAAATCAAAAAGACACAGCCACCCCAAAGTTTGGGACGCCTCTGTTTACAAGAACCTCGTTTACCGTACAAGTTCAATATCACAGAAAGTGAAAAATGGATAAAGAACTTGTGGTACTTACGTACAATGCAGTATCACTCAGCAATGAAATCTATGTCATCAGGCCCGTAGCAGCATAATGAGTGGATTCAGGTACGATGATTCTCACTGAAATAAGTCACACAGAAAAAGAAACATCATAAGATATCAGTAATACACGGAATGTAAACTTGGCTACACAGGAACTGAATTCCAAAACAGAACAGGGTCTCAAATTTAGAAAACCAACTTATGCTTGCTTAAGGGGAAAGGTGAGTTGGGGTGCTGCATAAAACCAGAGATTGAAATGAGCACAGATAAAGTTCCTTAAGCCAAATATGGAATAGACAAGAGCTACTCCTTGCTCAACGAAATGGACTCAACACCCCATATTAAACGCCTAAGAATGTACCTGACTAGTAAGTATCTTAAAACCTATGGATTGCTATGTCTCCAAAAGAGAATCAAGCGTGTGTACAGGGGCATAAACGCAGCAGTGATAGGATTGGAGAGGTTCGGTGAGCAAATGAAGACCCTTTGAAGTCATATTGCATGGTACCCATTCCACGGGTCTCAACTCTCCAGGTTTAAGGTATTCTTCCTTCAGCTAAAACATGCATGTGGAACCCAGAGTATGATCAACCATGTGAACGGGAGACGTGTTCAAATATGTCTCAGTTTTCCTCCCCTGGTACTCGGGTGCAACATTCCAGACGCTTTACTAACACTCTCCCCACTTGGAGAGTCAGCGCCTTTAACTTCCTGTTTGGCCCAGTTTGCAATTTCTGCGGAAGATGAACAGGAATAGGGAACACCAATGAGAGACTAGCTGGAGGTGTCTGGACGGGCAAATTTAACTCTCATTTCCCACCAGGAAGAGGAAATAACCAAAGGCTCAGCGTGCCGTGCCGGAACCAGATTAAGGCCTGAAGCCATCCTGCGGTGTTGCGGCCAGCTCAAAAGAAAGCGAGTTGAAGAAAGGAGCTCAGGGGCACTGTAATTCACAAACCTGCAGAGTTATAAATGACAGCTATCGTCCAAAAATATACTGAAGTAAGGCTGCCAAGAGGACTTGAAAGCGGGGCAGAATTGCAGGAAACCGATTTCAGGAGGTAGACTGGAATTGCATTGAAAGCATAGGAAAAGAGGCAGAACGTCCACAATGATGCACTTGGCCAAAAAGGGCGTATGCGTTTTTTCCTGAATATATTCAGGAAGAAACGCATACGCACTTTTTGGCCAACCAAGCAAGCTTGCAAAGGAAATCTGCACTACAATGAAGTCTCACTTCCCCCCGGTCAAAAGGGCCATCTGAAAAAAGTGTAAAATCCAGAAAGGCAGGACAGGCCATGGAGAACTGGGAGCCTTGTTATGCTGATGGGCGGGATGTAAATTGCCAACAGACACTCGGGAGAAGTGTATGGTGTTTCCTGAAACATCTAAAAAACAAAGCAACAGAGCCTAGGGCACTTCCACTTATGGTCCTATAGCTTAGGGAAATTAAAATCAAAAAGACACAGCCACCCCAAAGTTTGGGACGCCTCTGTTTACAAGAACCTCGTTTACAGTACAAGTTCAACATCGCAGAAAGTGAAAAATGGATAAAGAAGTTGTGGTATTTACTTACAAAGCAATATCACTCAGCAATGAAATCTATGTCATCAGGCCCTTAGCAGCACAATGAGTGGATTCAGGTATGATGATTCTAACTGAAATAAGTCACACAGAAAAAGAAACATCATAAGATATCAGTAATACACGGAATGTAAACTTGGCTACACAGGAACTGAATTACAGAACAGAACAGGGTCTCAAATTTAGAAAACCAACTTATGCTTGCTTAAGGGTAAAGGTGAGTTGGGGTGCTGCATAAAACCAGAGATTGAAACGAGCACAGATAAAGTTCCTTAAGCCAAATATGGAATAGACAAGAGCTACTCCTTGCTCAACGAAATGGACTCAACACCCCATATTAAACGCCTAAGAATGTACCTGACTAGTAAGTATCTTAAAACCTATGGATTGCTATGTCTCCGAAAGAGAATCAAGCATGTGTACAGGGGCATAAACGCAGCAGTGATAGGATTGGAGAGGTTCGGTGAGCAAATGAAGACCCTTTGAAGTCATATTGCATGGTACCCATTCCACGGGTTTCAACTACCCAGGTTTAAGGTATTCTTCCTTCAGCTAAAACATGCATGTGGAACCTAGAGTATGATCAACCATGTGATCGGGAGACGTGTTCAAATATGTCTCAGTTTTCGTACCCTGGTACTCGGGTGCAACATTCCAGACGCTTTACTAACACTCTCCCGACTTGGAGAGTCCGTCCCTTTAAACTCCTGTTTGGCCCAGTTTGCAATTTCTGCGGAAGATGAACAGGAATAGGGAGAACCAATGAGAGACTAGCTGGAGGTGTCTGGACGGGCAAATTTAACTCTCATTTCCCACCAGGAAGAGGAAATAACCAAAGGCTCAGCGTGCCGGGCCGGAACCAGATTAGGGCCTGAAGCCATCCTGCGGTGTTGCGGCCAGCTCAAAAGAAAGCGAGTTGAAGAAAGGAGCTCAGGGGCACTGTAATTCACAAACCTGCAGAGTTATAAATGACAGCTATCGTCCAAAAATATACTGAAGTAAGGCTGCCAAGAGGACTTGAAAGCGGGGCAGAATTGCAGGAAACTGATTTCAGGAGGTAGACTGGAATTGCTTTGAAAGCATAGGAAAAGAGGCAGAACGTCCACAATGATGCACTTGGCCAAAAAGGGCGTATGCGTTTTCTCCTGAATATATTCAGGAAAAAACGCATACGCCCTTTTTGACCAACCAAGCAAGCTTGCAAAGGAAATCTGCACTACAATGAAGTCTCACTTCCCCCCGGTCAAAAGGGCCATCTGAAAAAAGTGTAAAATCCAGAAAGGCAGGACAGGCCATGGAGAACTGGGAGCCTTGTTATGCTGATGGGCAGGATGTAAATTGCCAACAGACACTCGGGAGAAGTGTATGGTGTTTCCTGAAACATCTAAAAAAGAAAGCAACAGAGCCTAGGGCACTTCCACTTATGGTCCTATAGCTTAGGGAAATTAAAATCAAAAAGACACAGCCACCCCAAAGTTTGGGACGCCTCTGTTTACAAGAACCTCGTTTACCGTACAAGTTCAATATCACAGAAAGTGAAAAATGGATAAAGAACTTGTGGTACTTACGTACAATGCAGTATCACTCAGCAATGAAATCTATGTCATCAGGCCCGTAGCAGCATAATGAGTGGATTCAGGTACGATGATTCTCACTGAAATAAGTCACACAGAAAAAGAAACATCATAAGATATCAGTAATACACGGAATGTAAACTTGGCTACACAGGAACTGAATTCCAAAACAGAACAGGGTCTCAAATTTAGAAAACCAACTTATGCTTGCTTAAGGGGAAAGGTGAGTTGGGGTGCTGCATAAAACCAGAGATTGAAATGAGCACAGATAAAGTTCCTTAAGCCAAATATGGACTAGACAAGAGCTACTCCTTGCTCAATGAAATGGACTCAACACCCCATATTAAACGCCTAAGAATGTACCTGACTAGTAGGTATCTTAAAACCTATGGATTGCTATGTCTCCAAAAGAGAATCAAGCGTGTGTACAGGGGCATAAACGCAGCAGTGATAGGATTGGAGAGGTTCGGTGAGCAAATGAAGACCCTTTGAAGTCATATTGCATGGTACCCATTCCACGGGTCTCAACTCTCCAGGTTTAAGGTATTCTTCCTTCAGCTAAAACATGCATGTGGAACCCAGAGTATGATCAACCGTGTGAACGGGAGACGTGTTCAAATATGTCTCAGTTTTCGTACCCTGGTACTCGGGTGCAACATTCCAGACGCTTTACTAACACTCTCCCCACTTGGAAAGTCAGCGCCTTTAACCTCCTGTTTGGCCCAGTTTTCAATTTCTGCGGAAGATGAACAGGAATAGGGAACACCAATGAGAGACTAGCTGGAGGTGTCTGGACGGGCAAATTTAACTCTCATTTCCCACCAGGAAGAGGAAATAACCAAAGGCTCAGCGTGCCGTGCCGGAACCAGATTAGGGCCTGAAGCCATCCTGCGGTGTTGCGGCCAGGTCACAAGAAAGCGAGTTGAAGAAAGGAGCTCAGGGGCACTGTAATTCACAAACCTGCAGAGTTATAAATGACAGCTATCGTCCAAAAATATACTGAAGTAAGGCTGCCAAGAGGACTTGAAAGCGGGGCAGAATTGCAGGAAACCGATTTCAGGAGGTAGACTGGAATTGCATTGAAAGCATAGGAAAAGAGGCAGAACGTCCACAATGATGCACTTGGCCAAAAAGGGCGTATGCGTTTTTTCCTGAATATATTCAGGAAAAAACGCATACGCCCTTTTTGGCCAACCAAGCAAGCTTGCAAAGGAAATCTGCACTACAATGAACTCTCACTTCCCCCCGGTCAAAAGGGCCATCTGAAAAAAGTGTAAAATCCAGAAAGGCAGGACAGGCCATGGAGAACTGGGAGCCTTGTTATGCTGATGGGCGGGATGTAAATTGCCAACAGACACTCGGGAGAAGTGTATGGTGTTTCCTGAAACATCTAAAAAACAAAGCAAGAGAGCCTAGGGCACTTCCACTTATGGTCCTATAGCTTAGGGAAATTAAAATCAAAAAGACACAGCCACCCCAAAGTTTGGGACGCCTCTGTTTACAAGAACCTCGTTTAACGTACAAGTTCAATATCACAGAAAGTGAAAAATGGATAAAGAACTTGTGGTACTTACGTACAATGCAGTATCACTCAGCAATGAAATCTATGTCATCAGGCCCGTAGCAGCATAATGAGTGGATTCAGGTACGATGATTCTCACTGAAATAAGTCACACAGAAAAAGAAACATCATAAGATATCACTAATACACGGAATGTAAACTTGGCTACACAGGAACTGAATTACAGAACAGAACAGGGTCTCAAATTTAGAAAACCAACTTATGCTTGCTTAAGGGGAAAGGTGAGTTGGGGTGCTGCATAAAACCAGAGATTGAAATGAGCCCAGATAAAGTTCCTTAAGCCAAAAATGGAATAGACAAGAGCTACTCCTTGCTCAACGAAATGGACTCAACACCGCATATTAAACGCCTAAGAATGTACCTGACTAGTAAGTATCTTAAAACCTATGGATTGCTATGTCTCCGAAAGAGAATCAAGCATGTGTACAGGGGCATAAACGCAGCAGTGATAGGATTGGAGAGGTTCGGTGAGCAAATGAAGACCCTTTGAAGTCATATTGCATGGTACCCATTCCACGGGTTTCAACTACCCAGGTTTAAGGTATTCTTCCTTCAGCTAAAACATGCATGTGGAACCTAGAGTATGATCAACCATGTGAACGGGAGACGTGTTCAAATATGTCTCAGTATTCGTACCCTGGTACTAGGGTGTAACATTCCAGACGCTTTACTAACACTCTCCCGACTTGGAGAGTCCGTCCCTTTAATCTCCTGTTTGGCCCAGTTTGCAATTTCTGCGGAAGATGAACAGGAATAGCGAGAACCAATGAGAGACTAGCTGGAGGTGTCTGGACGGGCAAATTTAACTCTCATTTCCCACCAGAAAGAGGAATTAACCAAAGGCTCAGCGTGCCGTGCCGGAACCAGATTAGGGCCTGAAGCCATCCTGCGGTGTTGCGGCCAGGTCACAAGAAAGCGAGTTGAAGAAAGGAGCTCAGGGACACTGTAATTCACAAACCTGCAGAGTTATAAATGACAGCTATCGTCCAAAAATATACTGAAGTAAGGCTGCCAAGAGGACTTGAAAGCGGGGCAGAATTGCAGGAAACCGATTTCAGGAGGTAGACTGGAATTGCATTGAAAGCATAGGAAAAGAGGCAGAACGTCCACAATGATGCACTTGGCCAAAAAGGGCGTATGCGTTTTTTCCTGAATATATTCAGGAAAAAACGCATACGCCCTTTTTGGCCAACCAAGCAAGCTTGCAAAGGAAATCTGCACTACAATGAAGTCTCACTTCCCCCCGGTCAAAAGGGCCATCTGAAAAAAGTGTAAAATCCAGAAAGGCAGGACAGGCCATGGAGAACTGAGAGCCTTGTTATGCTGATGGGCGGGATGTAAATTGCCAACAGACACTCGGGAGAAGTGTATGGTGTTTCCTGAAACATCTAAAAAACAAAGCAACAGAGCCTAGGGCACTTCCACTTATGGTCCTATAGCTTAGGGAAATTAAAATCAAAAAGACACAGCCACCCCAAAGTTTGGGACGCCTCTTTTTACAAGAACCTCGTTTACCGTACAAGTTCAATATCACAGAAAGTGAAAAATGGATAAGGAACTTGTGGTACTTACGTACAATGCAGTATCACTCAGCAATGAAATCTATGTCATCAGGCCCGTAGCAGCATAATGAGTGGATTCAGGTACGATGATTCTCACTGAAATAAGTCACACAGAAAAAGAAACATCATAAGATATCACTAATACACGGAATGTAAACTTGGCTACACAGGAACTGAATTCCAAAACAGAACAGGGTCTCAAATTTAGAAAACCAACTTATGCTTGCTTAAGGGGAAAGGTGAGTTGGGGTGCTGCATAAAACCAGAGATTGAAATGAGCACAGATAAAGTTCCTTAAGCCAAATATGGACTAGACAAGAGCTACTCCTTGCTCAACGAAATGGACTCAACACCCCATATTAAACGCCTAAGAATGTACCTGACTAGTAAGTATCTTAAAACCTATGGATTGCTATGTCTCCGAAAGAGAATCAAGCATGTGTACAGGGGCATAAACGCAGCAGTGATAGGATTGGAGAGGTTCGGTGAGCAAATGAAGACCCTTTGAAGTCATATTGCATGGTACCCATTCCACGGGTTTCAACTACCCAGGTTTAAGGTATTCTTCCTTCAGCTAAAACATGCATGTGGAACCTAGAGTATGATCAACCATGTGATCGGGAGACGTGTTCAAATATGTCTCAGTTTTCGTACCCTGACTCGGGTGCAACATTCCAGACGCTTTACTAACACTCTCCCCACTTGGAGAGTCTGTCCCTTTAACCTCCTGTTTGGCCCAGTTTGCAATTTCTGCGGAAGATGAACAGGAATAGCGAGAACCAATGAGAGACTAGCTGCAGGTGTCTGGACGGGCAAATTTAACTCTCATTTCCCACCAGGAAGAGGAATTAACCAAAGGCTCAGTGTGCCGTGCCGGAACCAGATTAGGGCCTGAAGCCATCCTGCGGTGTTGCGGCCAGCTCAAAAGAAAGTGAGTTGAAGAAAGGAGCTCAGGGGCACTGTAATTCACAAACCTGCAGAGTTATAAATGACAGCTATCGTCCAAAAATATACTGAAGTAAGGTTGCCAAGAGGACTTGAAAGCGGGGCAGAATTGCAGGAAACCGATTTCAGGAGGTAGACTGGAATTGCATTGAAAGCATAGGAAAAGAGGCAGAACGTCCACAATGATGCACTTGGCCAAAAAGGGCGTATGCGTTTTTTCCTGAATATATTCAGGAAAAAACGCATACGCCCTTTTTGGCCAACCAAGCAAGCTTGCAAAGGAAATCTGCACTACAATGAAGTCTCACTTCCCCCCGGTCAAAAGGGCCATCTGAAAAAAGTGTAAAATCCAGAAAGGCAGGACAGGCCATGGAGAACTGGGAGCCTTGTTATGCTGATGGGCGGGATGTAAATTGCCAACAGACACTCGGGAGAAGTGTATGGTGTTTCCTGAAACATCTAAAAAACAAAGCAACAGAGCCTAGGGCACTTCCACTTATGGTCCTATAGCTTAGGGAAATTAAAATCAAAAAGACACAGCCACCCCAAAGTTTGGGACGCCTCTGTTTACAAGAACCTCGTTTACAGTACAAGTTCAACATCGCAGAAAGTGAAAAATGGATAAAGAAGTTGTGGTATTTACTTACAAAGCAATATCACTCAGCAATGAAATCTATGTCATCAGGCCCTTAGCAGCACAATGAGTGGATTCAGGTATGATGATTCTAACTGAAATAAGTCACACAGTAAAAGAAACATCATAAGATATCAGTAATACACGGAATGTAAACTTGGCTACACAGGAACTGAATTACAGAACAGAACAGGGTCTCAAATTTAGAAAACCAACTTATGCTTGCTTAAGGGGAAAGGTGAGTTGGGGTGCTGCATAAAACCAGAGATTGAAACGAGCACAGATAAAGTTCCTTAAGCCAAATATGGAATAGACAAGAGCTACTCCTTGCTCAACGAAATGGACTCAACACCGCATATTAAACGCCTAAGAATGTACCTGACTAGTAAGTATCTTAAAACCTATGGATTGCTATGTCTCCGAAAGAGAATCAAGCATGTGTACAGGGGCATAAACGCAGCAGTGATAGGATTGGAGAGGTTCGGTGAGCAAATGAAGACCCTTTGAAGTCATATTGCATGGTACCCATTCCACGGGTTTCAACAACCCAGGTTTAAGGTATTCTTCCTTCAGCTAAAACATGCATGTGGAACCTAGAGTATGATCAACCATGTGAACGGGAGACGTGTTCAAATATGTCTCAGTTTTCGTACCGTGGTACTCGGGTGCAACATTCCAGACGCTTTACTAACACTCTCCCGACTTGGAGAGTCCGTCCCTTTAATCTCCTGTTTGGCCCAGTTTGCAATTTCTGCGGAAGATGAACAGGAATAGGGAGAACCAATGAGAGACTAGCTGGAGGTGTCTGGACGGGCAAATTTAACTCTCATTTCCCACCAGGAAGAGGAAATAACCAAAGGCTCAGCGTGCCGTGCCGGAACCAGATTAGGGCCTGAAGCCATCCTGCGGTGTTGCGGCCAGCTCAAAAGAAAGCGAGTTGAAGAAAGGAGCTCAGGGGCACTGTAATTCACAAACCTGCAGAGTTATAAATGACAGCTATCGTCCAAAAATATACTGAAGTAAGGCTGCCAAGAGGACTTGAAAGCGGGGCAGAATTGCAGGAAACCGATTTCAGGAGGTAGACTGGAATTGCATTGAAAGCATAGGAAAAGAGGCAGAACGTCCACAATGATGCACTTGGCCAAAAAGGGCGTATGCGTTTTTTCCTGAATATATTCAGGAAAAAACGCATATGCCCTTTTTGACCAACCAAGCAAGCTTGCAAAGGAAATCTGCACTACAATGAAGTCTCACTTCACCCCGGTCAAAAGGGCCATCTGAAAAAAGTGTAAAATCCAGAAAGGCAGGACAGGCCATGGAGAACTGGGAGCCTTGTTATGCTGATGGGCGGGATGTAAATTGCCAACAGACACTCGGGAGAAGTGTATGGTGTTTCCTGAAACATCTAAAAAACAAAGCAACAGAGCCTAGGGCACTTCCACTTATGGTCCTATAGCTTAGGGAAATTAAAATCAAAAAGACACAGCCACCCCAAAGTTTGGGACGCCTCTGTTTACAAGAACCTCGTTTACCGTACAAGTTCAATATCACAGAAAGTGAAAAATGGATAAAAAACTTGTGGTACTTACGTACAATGCAGTATCACTCAGCAATGAAATTTATGTCATCAGGCCCGTAGCAGCATAATGAGTGGATTCAGGTACGATGATTCTAACTGAAATAAGTCACACAGAAAAAGAAACATCATAACATATCAGTAATACACGGAATGTAAACTTGGCTACACAGGAACTGAACTACAAAACAGAACAGGGTCTCAAATTTAGAAAACCAACTTATGCTTGCTTAAGGGGAAAGGTGAGTTGGGGTGCTGCATAAAACCAGAGATTGAAATGAGCACAGATAAAGTTCCTTAAGCCAAATATGGAATAGACAAGAGCTACTCCTTGCTCAACGAAATGGACTCAACACCGCATATTAAACGCCTAAGAATGTACCTGACTAGTAAGTATCTTAAAACCTATGGATTGCTATGTCTCCAAAAGAGAATCAAGCATGTGTACAGGGGCATAAACGCAGCAGTGATAGGATTGGAGAGGTTCGGAGAGCAAATGAAGACCCTTTGAAGTCATATTGCATGGTACCCATTCCACGGGTCTCAACTCTCCAGGTTTAAGGTATTCTTCCTTCAGCTAAAACATGCATGTGGAACCCAGAGTATGATCAACCATGTGAACGGGAGACGTGTTCACATATGTCTCAGTTTTCCTCCCCTGGTACTCGGGTGCAACATTCCAGACGCTTTACTAACACTCTCCCTACTTGCAGAGTCAGCGCCTTTAACTTCCTGTTTGGCCCAGTTTGCAATTTCTGCGGAAGATGAACAGGAATAGGGAACACCAATGAGAGACTAGCTGGAGGTGTCTGGACGGGCAAATTTAACTCTCATTTCCCACCAGGAAGAGGAAATAACCAAAGGCTCAGCGTGCCGTGCCGGAAACAGATTAGGGCCTGAAGCCATCCTGCGGTGTTGCGGCCAGCTCAAAAGAAAGCGAGTTGAAGAAAGGAGCTCAGGGGCACTGTAATTCACAAACCTGCAGAGTTATAAATGACAGCTATCGTCCAAAAATATACTGAAGTAAGGCTGCCAAGAGGACTTGAAAGCGGGGCAGAATTGCAGGAAACCGATTTCAGGAGGTAGACTGGAATTGCATTGAAAGCATAGGAAAAGAGGCAGAACGTCCACAATGATGCACTTGGCCAAAAAGGGCGTATGCGTTTTTTCCTGAATATATTCAGGAAAAAACGCATACGCCCTTTTTGGCCAACCAAGCAAGCTTGCAAAGGAAATCTGCACTACAATGAAGTCTCACTTCCCCCCGGTCAAAAGGGCCATCTGAAAAAAGTGTAAAATCCAGAAAGGCAGGACAGGCCATGGAGAACTGGGAGCCTTGTTATGCTGATGGGCGGGATGTAAATTGCCAACAGACACTCGGGAGAAGTGTATGGTGTTTCCTGAAACATCTAAAAAACAAAGCAACAGAGCCTAGGGCACTTCCACTTATGGTCCTATAGCTTAGGGAAATTAAAATCAAAAAGACACAGCCACCCCAAAGTTTGGGACGCCTCTGTTTACAAGAACCTCGTTTACCGTACAAGTTCAACATCGCAGAAAGTGAAAAATGGATAAAGAAGTTGTGGTATTTACTTACAAAGCAATATCACTCAGCAATGAAATCTATGTCATCAGGCCCGTAGCAGCATAATGAGTGGATTCAGGTACGATGATTCTAACTGAAATAAGTCACACAGAAAAAGAAACATCATAAGATATCAGTAATACACGGAATGTAAACTTGGCTACACAGGAACTGAATTCCAAAACAGAACAGGGTCTCAAATTTAGAAAACCAACTTATGCTTGCTTAAGGGGAAAGGTGAGTTGGGGTGCTGCATAAAACCAGAGATTGAAATGAGCACAGATAAAGTTCCTTAAGCCAAATATGGAATAGACAAGAGCTACTCCTTGCTCAACGAAATGGACTCAACACCGCATATTAAACGCCTAAGAATGTACCTGACTAGTAAGTATCTTAAAACCTATGGATTGCTATGTCTCCAAAAGAGAATCAAGCATGTGTACAGGGGCATAAACGCAGCAGTGATAGGATTGGAGAGGTTCGGTGAGCAAATGAAGACCCTTTGAAGTCATATTGCATGGTACCCATTCCACGGGTCTCAACTCTCCAGGTTTAAGGTATTCTTCCTTCAGCTAAAACATGCATGTGGAACCCAGAGTATGATCAACCATGTGAACGGGAGACGTGTTCAAATATGTCTCAGTTTTCCTCCCCTGGTACTCGGGTGCAACATTCCAGACGCTTTACTAACACTCTCCCTTCTTGCAGAGTCAGCGCCTTTAACTTCCTGTTTGGCCCAGTTTGCAATTTCTGCGGAAGATGAACAGGAATAGGGAGAACCAATGAGAGACTAGCTGGAGGTGTCTGGACGGGCAAATTTAACTCTCATTTCCCACCAGGAAGAGGAAATAACCAAAGGCTCAGCGTGCCGTGCCGGAACCAGATTAGGGCCTGAAGCCATCCTGCGGTGTTGCGGCCAGCTCAAAAGAAAGCGAGTTGAAGAAAGGAGCTCAGGGGCACTGTAATTCACAACCCTGCAGAGTTATAAATGACAGCTATCGTCCAAAAATATACTGAAGTAAGGCTGCCAAGAGGACTTGAAAGCGGGGCAGAATTGCAGGAAACCGATTTCAGGAGGTAGACTGGAATTGCATTGAAAGCATAGGAAAAGAGGCAGAACGTCCACAATGATGCACTTGGCCAAAAAGGGCGTATGCGTTTTTTCCTGAATATATTCAGGAAAAAACGCATACGCCCTTTTTGGCCAACCAAGCAAGCTTGCAAAGGAAATCTGCACTACAATGAAGTCTCACTTCCCCCCGGTCAAAAGGGCCATCTGAAAAAAGTGTAAAATCCAGAAAGGCAGGACAGGCCATGGAGAACTGGGAGCCTTGTTATGCTGATGGGCGGGATGTAAATTGCCAACAGACACTCGGGAGAAGTGTATGGTGTTTCCTGAAACATCTAAAAAACAAAGCAACAGAGCCTAGGGCACTTCCACTTATGGTCCTATAGCTTAGGGAAATTAAAATCAAAAAGACACAGCCACCCCAAAGTTTGGGACGCCTCTGTTTACAAGAACCTCGTTTACAGTACAAGTTCAACATCGCAGAAAGTGAAAAATGGATAAAGAAGTTGTGGTATTTACTTACAAAGCAATATCACTCAGCAATGAAATCTATGTCATCAGGCCCTTAGCAGCACAATGAGTGGATTCAGGTATGATGATTCTAACTGAAATAAGTCACACAGAAAAAGAAACATCATAAGATATCAGTAATACACGGAATGTAAACTTGGCTACACAGGAACTGAATTACAGAACAGAACAGGGTCTCAAATTTAGAAAACCAACTTATGCTTGCTTAAGGGGAAAGGTGAGTTGGGGTGCTGCATAAAACCAGAGATTGAAACGAGCACAGATAAAGTTCCTTAAGCCAAATATGGAATAGACAAGAGCTACTCCTTGCTCAACGAAATGGACTCAACACCGCATATTAAACGCCTAAGAATATACCTGACTAGTAAGTATCTTAAAACCTATGGATTGCTATGTCTCCGAAAGAGAATCAAGCATGTGTACAGGGGCATAAACGCAGCAGTGATAGGATTGGAGAGGTTCGGTGAGCAAATGAAGACCCTTTGAAGTCATATTGCATGGTACCCATTCCACGGGTTTCAACTACCCAGGTTTAAGGTATTCTTCCTTCAGCTAAAACATGCATGTGGAACCTAGAGTATGATCAACTATGTGATCGGGAGATGTGTTCAAATATGTCTCAGTTTTCGTACCCTGGTACTCGGGTGCAACATTCCAGACACTTTACTAACACTGTCCCGACTTGGAGAGTCCGTCCCTTTAATCTCCTGTTTGGCCCAGTTTGCAATTTCTGCGGAAGATGAACAGGAATAGCGAGAACCAACGAGAGACTAGCTGGAGGTGTCTGGACGGGCAAATTTAACTCTCATTTCCCACCAGAAAGAGGAATTAACCAAAGGCTCAGCGTGCCGTGCCGGAACCAGATTAGGGTCTGAAGCCATCCTGCGGTGTTGCGGCCAGCTCAAAAGAAAGCGAGTTGAAGAAAGGAGCTCAGGGGCACTGTAATTCACAAACCTGCAGAGTTATAAATGACAGCTATCGTCCAAAAATATACTGAAGTAAGGCTGCCAAGAGGACTTGAAAGCGGGGCAGAATTGCAGGAAACCGATTTCAGGAGGTAGACTGGAATTGCATTGAAAGCATAGGAAAAGAGGCAGAACGTCCACAATGATGCACTTGGCCAAAAAGGGCGTATGCGTTTTTTCCTGAATATATTCAGGAAAAAACGCATACGCCCTTTTTGGCCAACCAAGCAAGCTTGCAAAGGAAATCTGCACTACAATGAAGTCTCACTTCCCCCCGGTCAAAAGGGCCATCTGAAAAAAGTGTAAAATCCAGAAAGGCAGGACAGGCCATGGAGAACTGGGAGCCTTGTTATGCTGATGGGCGGGATGTAAATTGCCAACAGACACTCGGGAGAAGTGTATGGTGTTTCCTGAAACATCTAAAAAACAAAGCAACAGAGCCTAGGGCACTTCCACTTATGGTCCTATAGCTTAGGGAAATTAAAATCAAAAAGACACAGCCACCCCAAAGTTTGGGACGCCTCTGTTTACAAGAACCTCGTTTACAGTACAAGTTCAACATCGCAGAAAGTGAAAAATGGATAAAGAAGTTGTGGTATTTACTTACAAAGCAATATCAATCAGCAATGAAATCTATGTCATCAGGCCCTTAGCAGCACAATGAGTGGATTCAGGTATGATGATTCTAACTGAAATAAGTCACACAGAAAAAGAAACATCATAAGATATCAGTAATACACGGAATGTAAACTTGGCTACACAGGAACTGAATTACAGAACAGAACATGGTCTCAAATTTAGAAAACCAACTTATGCTTGCTTAAGGGTAAAGGTGAGTTGGGGTGCTGCATAAAACCAGAGATTGAAACGAGCACAGATAAAGTTCCTTAAGCCAAATATGGAATAGACAAGAGCTACTCCTTGCTCAACGAAATGGACTCAACACCCCATATTAAACGCCTAAGAATGTACCTGACTAGTAAGTATCTTAAAACCTATGGATTGCTATGTCTCCGAAAGAGAATCAAGCATGTGTACAGGGGCATAAACGCAGCAGTGATAGGATTGGAGAGGTTCGGTGAGCAAATGAAGACCCTTTGAAGTCATATTGCATGGTACCCATTCCACGGGTTTCAACTACCCAGGTTTAAGGTATTCTTCCTTCAGCTAAAACATGCATGTGGAACCTAGAGTGTGATCAACTATGTGATCGGGAGATGTGTTCAAATATGTCTCACTTTTCGTACCCTGGTACTCGGGTGCAACATTCCAGACACTTTACTAACACTCTCCCGACTTGGAGAGTCCGTCCCTTTAATCTCCTGTTTGGCCCAGTTTGCAATTTCTGCGGAAGATGAACAGGAATAGCGAGAACCAACGAGAGACTAGCTGGAGGTGTCTGGACGGGCAAATTTAACTCTCATTTCCCACCAGAAAGAGGAATTAACCAAAGGCTCAGCGTGCCGTGCCGGAACCAGATTAGGGTCTGAAGCCATCCTGCGGTGTTGCGGCCAGTTCAAAAGAAAGCGAGTTGAAGAAAGGAGCTCAGGGGCACTGTAATTCACAAACCTGCAGAGTTATAAATGACAGCTATCGTCCAAAAATATACTGAAGTAAGGCTGCCAAGAGGACTTGAAAGCGGGGCAGAATTGCAGGAAACCGATTTCAGGAGGTAGACTGGAATTGCTTTGAAAGCATAGGAAAAGAGGCAGAACGTCCACAATGATGCACTTGGCCAAAAAGGGCGTATGCGTTTTCTCCTGAATATATTCAGGAAAAAACGCATACGCCCTTTTTGGCCAACCAAGCAAGCTTGCAAAGGAAATCTGCACTACAATGAAGTCTCACTTCCCCCTGGTCAAAAGGGCCATCTGAAAAAAGTGTAAAATCCAGAAAGGCAGGACAGGCCATGGAGAACTGGGAGCCTTGTTATGCTGATGGGCAGGATGTAAATTGCCAACAGACACTCGGGAGAAGTGTATGGTGTTTCCTGAAACATCTAAAAAACAAAGCAACAGAGCCTAGGGCACTTCCACTTATGGTCCTATAGCTTAGGGAAATTAAAATCAAAAAGACACAGCCACCCCAAAGTTTGGGACGCCTCTGTTTACAAGAACCTCGTTTACCGTACAAGTTCAATATCACAGAAAGTGAAAAATGGATAAAGAACTTGTGGTACTTACGTACAATGCAGTATCACTCAGCAATGAAATCTATGTCATCAGGCCCGTAGCAGCATAATGAGTGGATTCAGGTACGATGATTCTCACTGAAATAAGTCACACAGAAAAAGAAACATCATAAGATATCAGTAATACACGGAATGTAAACTTGGCTACACAGGAACTGAATTCCAAAACAGAACAGGGTCTCAAATTTAGAAAACCAACTTATGCTTGCTTAAGGGGAAAGGTGAGTTGGGGTGCTGCATAAAACCAGAGATTGAAATGAGCACAGATAAAGTTCCTTAAGCCAAATATGGACTAGACAAGAGCTACTCCTTGCTCAACGAAATGGACTCAACACCCCATATTAAACGCCTAAGAATGTACCTGACTAGTAAGTATCTTAAAACCTATGGATTGCTATGTCTCCAAAAGAGAATCAAGCGTGTGTACAGGGGCATAAACGCAGCAGTGATAGGATTGGAGAGTTTCGGTGAGCAAATGAAGACCCTTTGAAGTCATATTGCATGGTACCCATTCCACGGGTCTCAACTCTCCAGGTTTAAGGTATTCTTCCTTCAGCTAAAACATGCATGTGGAACCCAGAGTATGATCAACCATGTGAACGGGAGACGTGTTCAAATATGTCTCAGTTTTCCTCCCCTGGTACTCGGGTGCAACATTCCAGACGCTTTACTAACACTCTCCCCACTTGGAGAGTCAGCGCCTTTAACTTCCTGTTTGGCCCAGTTTGCAATTTCTGCGGAAGATGAACAGGAATAGGGAACACCAATGAGAGACTAGCTGGAGGTGTCTGGACGGGCAAATTTAACTCTCATTTCCCACCAGGAAGAGGAAATAACCAAAGGCTCAGCGTGCCGTGCCGGAACCAGATTAAGGCCTGAAGCCATCCTGCGGTGTTGCGGCCAGCTCAAAAGAAAGCGAGTTGAAGAAAGGAGCTCAGGGGCACTGTAATTCACAAACCTGCAGAGTTATAAATGACAGCTATCGTCCAAAAATATACTGAAGTAAGGCTGCCAAGAGGACTTGAAAGCGGGGCAGAATTGCAGGAAACCGATTTCAGGAGGTAGACTGGAATTGCTTTGAAAGCATAGGAAAAGAGGCAGAACGTCCACAATGATGCACTTGGCCAAAAAGGGCGTATACGTTTTTTCCTGAATATATTCAGGAAAAAACGCATACGCCCTTTTTGGCCAACCAAGCAAGCTTGCAAAGGAAATCTGCACTACAATGAAGTCTCACTTCCCCCCGGTCAAAAGGGCCATCTGAAAAAAGTGTAAAATCCAGAAAGGCAGGACAGGCCATGGAGAACTGGGAGCCTTGTTATGCTGATGGGCGGGATGTAAATTGCCAACAGACACTCGGGAGAAGTGTATGGTGTTTCCTGAAACATCTAAAAAACAAAGCAACAGAGCCTAGGGCACTTCCACTTATGGTCCTATAGCTTAGGGAAATTAAAATCAAAAAGACACAGCCACCCCAAAGTTTGGGACGCCTCTGTTTACAAGAACCTCGTTTACTGTACAAGTTCAACATCGCAGAAAGTGAAAAATGGATAAAGAAGTTGTGGTATTTACTTAAAAAGCAATATCACTCAGCAATGAAATCTATGTCATCAGGCCCTTAGCAGCAAAATGAGTGGATTCAGGTATGATGATTCTAACTGAAATAAGTCACACAGAAAAAGAAACATCATAAGATATCAGTAATACACGGAATGTAAACTTGGCTACACAGAAACTGAATTACAGAACAGAACAGGGTCTCAAATTTAGAAAACCAACTTATGCTTGCTTAAGGGTAAAGGTGAGTTGGGGTGCTGCATAAAACCAGAGATTGAAACGAGCACAGATAAAGTTCCTTAAGCCAAATATGGACTAGACAAGAGCTACTCCTTGCTCAATGAAATGGACTCAACACCCCATATTAAACGCCTAAGAATGTACCTGACTAGTAGGTATCTTAAAACCTATGGATTGCTATGTCTCCAAAAGAGAATCAAGCGTGTGTACAGGGGCATAAACGCAGCAGTGATAGGATTGGAGAGGTTCGGTGAGCAAATGAAGACCCTTTGAAGTCATATTGCATGGTACCCATTCCACGGGTCTCAACTCTCCAGGTTTAAGGTATTCTTCCTTCAGCTAAAACATGCATGTGGAACCCAGAGTATGATCAACCGTGTGAACGGGAGACGTGTTCAAATATGTCTCAGTTTTCGTACCCTGGTACTCGGGTGCAACATTCCAGACGCTTTACTAACACTCTCCCCACTTGGAGAGTCAGCGCCTTTAACCTCCTGTTTGGCCCAGTTTTCAATTTCTGCGGAAGATGAACAGGAATAGGGAACACCAATGAGAGACTAGCTGGAGGTGTCTGGACGGGCAAATTTAACTCTCATTTCCCACCAGGAAGAGGAAATAACCAAAGGCTCAGCGTGCCGTGCCGGAACCAGATTAGGGCCTGAAGCCATCCTGCGGTGTTGCGGCCAGGTCACAAGAAAGCGAGTTGAAGAAAGGAGCTCAGGGGCACTGTAATTCACAACCCTGCAGAGTTATAAATGACAGCTATCGTCCAAAAATATACTGAAGTAAGGCTGCCAAGAGGACTTGAAAGCGGGGCAGAATTGCAGGAAACCGATTTCAGGAGGTAGACTGGAATTGCATTGAAAGCATAGGAAAAGAGGCAGAACGTCCACAATGATGCACTTGGCCAAAAAGGGCGTATGCGTTTTTTCCTGAATATATTCAGGAAAAAACGCATACGCCCTTTTTGGCCAACCAAGCAAGCTTGCAAAGGAAATCTGCACTACAATGAACTCTCACTTCCCCCCGGTCAAAAGGGCCATCTGAAAAAAGTGTAAAATCCAGAAAGGCAGGACAGGCCATGGAGAACTGGGAGCCTTGTTATGCTGATGGGCGGGATGTAAATTGCCAACAGACACTCGGGAGAAGTGTATGGTGTTTCCTGAAACATCTAAAAAACAAAGCAAGAGAGCCTAGGGCACTTCCACTTATGGTCCTATAGCTTAGGGAAATTAAAATCAAAAAGACACAGCCACCCCAAAGTTTGGGACGCCTCTGTTTACAAGAACCTCGTTTAACGTACAAGTTCAATATCACAGAAAGTGAAAAATGGATAAAGAACTTGTGGTACTTACGTACAATGCAGTATCACTCAGCAATGAAATCTATGTCATCAGGCCCGTAGCAGCATAATGAGTGGATTCAGGTACGATGATTCTCACTGAAATAAGTCACACAGAAAAAGAAACATCATAAGATATCACTAATACACGGAATGTAAACTTGGCTACACAGGAACTGAATTCCAAAACAGAACAGGGTCTCAAATTTAGAAAACCAACTTATGCTTGCTTAAGGGGAAAGGTGAGTTGGGGTGCTGCATAAAACCAGAGATTGAAATGAGCACAGATAAAGTTCCTTAAGCCAAATATGGAATAGACAAGAGCTACTCCTTGCTCAACGAAATGGACTCAACACCGCATATTAAACGCCTAAGAATGTACCTGACTAGTAAGTATCTTAAAACCTATGGATTGCTATGTCTCCGAAAGAGAATCAAGCATGTGTACAGGCGCATAAACGCAGCAGTGATAGGATTGGAGAGGTTCGGTGAACAAATGAAGACCCTTTGAAGTCATATTGCATGGTACCCATTCCACGGGTCTCAACTCTCCAGGTTTAAGGTATTCTTCCTTCAGCTAAAACATGCATGTGGAATCCAGAGTATGATCAACCGTGTGAACGGGAGATGTGTTCAAATATATCTCAGTTTTCGTACCCTGGTACTCGGGTGAAACATTCCAGACGCTTTACTAACACTCTCCCCCTTGGAGAGTCAGCGCCTTTAACCTCCTGTTTTGCCCAGTTTTCAATTTCTGCGGATGTTGAACAGGAATAGGGAACACCAATGAGAGACTAGCTGGAGGTGTCTGGACGGGCAAATTTAACTCTCATTTCCCACCAGGAAGAGGAAATAACCAAAGGCTCAGCGTGCCGTGCCGGAAACAGATTAGGGCCTGAAGCCATCCTGCGGTGTTGCGGCCAGCTCAAAAGAAAGCGAGTTGAAGAAAGGAGCTCAGGGGCACTGTAATTCACAAACCTGCAGAGTTATAAATGACAGCTATCGTCCAAAAATATACTGAAGTAAGGCTGCCAAGAGGACTCGAAAGCGGGGCAGAATTGCAGGAAACCGATTTCAGGAGGTAGACTGGAATTGCATTGAAAGCATAGGAAAAGAGGCAGAACGTCCACAATGATGCACTTGGCCAAAAAGGGCGTATGCGTTTTTTCCTGAATATATTCAGGAAAAAACGCATACGCCCTTTTTGGCCAACCAAGCAAGCTTGCAAAGGAAATCTGCACTACAATGAAGTCTCACTTCCCCCCGGTCAAAAGGGCCATCTGAAAAAAGTGTAAAATCCAGAAAGGCAGGACAGGCCATGGAGAACTGGGAGCCTTGTTATGCTGATGGGCGGGATGTAAATTGCCAACAGACACTCGGGAGAAGTGTATGGTGTTTCCTGAAACATCTAAAAAACAAAGCAACAGAGCCTAGGGCACTTGCACTTATGGTCCTATAGCTTAGGGAAATTAAAATCAAAAAGACACAGCCACCCCAAAGTTTGGGACGCCTCTGTTTACAAGAACCTCGTTTACCGTACAAGTTCAATATCACAGAAAGTGAAAAATGGATAAAGAACTTGTGGTACTTACGTACAATGCAGTATCACTCAGCAATGAAATCTATGTCATCAGGCCCGTAGCAGCATAATGAGTGGATTCAGGTACGATGATTCTCACTGAAATAAGTCACACAGAAAAAGAAACATCATAAGATATCAGTAATACACGGAATGTAAACTTGGCTACACAGGAACTGAATTCCAAAACAGAACAGGGTCTCAAATTTAGAAAACCAACTTATGCTTGCTTAAGGGGAAAGGTGAGTTGGGGTGCTGCATAAAACCAGAGATTGAAATGAGCACAGATAAAGTTCCTTAAGCCAAATATGGACTAGACAAGAGCTACTCCTTGCTCAACGAAATGGACTCAACACCCCATATTAAACGCCTAAGAATGTACCTGACTAGTAATTATATTAAAACCTATGGATTGCTATGTCTCCAAAAGAGAATCAAGCGTGTGTACAGGGGCATAAACGCAGCAGTGATAGGATTGGAGAGGTTCGGTGAGCAAATGAAGACCCTTTGAAGTCATATTGCATGGTACCCATTCCACGGGTCTCAACTCTCCAGGTTTAAGGTATTCTTCCTTCAGCTAAAACATGCATGTGGAACCCAGAGTATGATCAACCATGTGAACGGGAGACGTGTTCAAATATGTCTCAGTTTTCCTCCCCTGGTACTCGGGTGCAACATTCCAGACGCTTTACTAACACTCTCCCCACTTGGAGAGTCAGCGCCTTTAACCTCCTGTTTGGCCCAGTTTACAATTTCTGCGGAAGATGAACAGGAATAGGGAACACCAATGAGAGACTAGCTGGAGGTGTCTGGACGGGCAAATTTAACTCTCATTTCCCACCAGGAAGAGGAAATAACCAAAGGCTCAGCGTGCCGTGCCGGAACCAGATTAGGGCCTGAAGCCATCCTGCGGTGTTGCGGCCAGCTCAAAAGAAAGCGAGTTGAAGAAAGGAGCTCAGGGGCACTGTAATTCACAAACCTGCAGAGTTATAAATGACAGCTATCGTCCAAAAATATACTGAAGTAAGGCTGCCAAGAGGACTTGAAAGCGGGGCAGAATTGCAGGAAACCGATTTCAGGAGGTAGACTGGAATTGCATTGAAAGCATAGGAAAAGAGGCAGAACGTTCACAATGATGCACTTGGCCAAAAAGGGCGTATGCGTTTTTTCCTGAATATATTCAGGAAAAAACGCATACGCCCTTTTTGGCCAACCAAGCAAGCTTGCAAAGGAAATCTGCACTACAATGAAGTCTCACTTCCCCCCGGTCAAAAGGGCCATCTGAAAAAAGTGTAAAATCCAGAAAGGCAGGACAGGCCATGGAGAACTGGGAGCCTTGTTATGCTGATGGGCGGGATGTAATTTGCCAACAGACACTCGGGAGAAGTGTATGGTGTTTCCTGAAACATCTAAAAAACAAAGCAACAGAGCCTAGGGCACTTCCACTTATGGTCCTATAGCTTAGGGAAATTAAAATCAAAAAGACACAGCCACCCCAAAGTTTGGGACGCCTCTGTTTACAAGAACCTCGTTTACAGTACAAGTTCAACATCGCAGAAAGTGAAAAATGGATAAAGAACTTGTGGTACTTACGCACAATGCAGTATCACTCAGCAATGAAATCTATGTCATCAGGCCCGTAGCAGCATAATGAGTGGATTCAGGTACGATGATTCTCACTGAAATAAGTCACACAGAAAAAGAAACATCATAAGATATCACTAATACACGGAATGTAAACTTGGCTACACAGGAACTGAATTCCAAAACAGAACAGGGTCTCAAATTTAGAAAACCAACTTATGCTTGCTTAAGGGGAAAGGTGAGTTGGGGTGCTGCATAAAACCAGAGATTGAAATGAGCACAGATAAAGTTCCTTAAGCCAAATATGGAATAGACAAGAGCTACTCCTTGCTCAACGAAATGGACTCAACACCCCATATTAAACGCCTAAGACTGTACCTGACTAGTAAGTATCTTAAAACCTATGGATTGCTATGTCTCCAAAAGAGAATCAAGCGTGTGTACAGGGGCATAAACGCAGCAGTGATAGGATTGGAGAGGTTCGGTGAGCAAATGAAGACCCTTTGAAGTCATATTGCATGGTACCCATTCCACGGGTCTCAACTCTCCAGGTTTAAGGTATTCTTCCTTCAGCTAAAACATGCATGTGGAACCCAGAGTATGATCAACCATGTGAACGGGAGACGTGTTCAAATATGTCTCAGTTTTCGTACCCTGGTACTCGGGTGCAACATTCCAGACGCTTTACTAACACTCTCCCCACTTGGAGAGTCTGTCCCTTTAACCTCCTGTTTGGCCCAGTTTGCAATTTCTGCGGAAGATGAACAGGAATAGCGAGAACCAATGAGAGACTAGCTGCAGGTGTCTGGACGGGCAAATTTAACTCTCATTTCCCACCAGGAAGAGGAATTAACCAAAGGCTCAGCGTGCCGTGCCGGAACCAGATTAGGGCCTGAAGCCATCCTGCGGTGTTGCGGCCAGCTCAAAAGAAAGCGAGTTGAAGAAAGGAGCTCAGGGGCACTGTAATTCACAAACCTGCAGAGTTATAAATGACAGCTATCGTCCAAAAATATACTGAAGTAAGGCTGCCAAGAGGACTTGAAAGCGGGGCAGAATTGCAGGAAACCGATTTCAGGAGGTAGACTGGAATTGCATTGAAAGCATAGGAAAAGAGGCAGAACGTCCACAATGATGCACTTGGCCAAAAAGGGCGTATGCGTTTTTTCCTGAATATATTCAGGAAAAAACGCATACGCCCTTTTTGGCCAACCAAGCAAGCTTGCAAAGGAAATCTGCACTACAATGAAGTCTCACTTCCCCCCGGTCAAAAGGGCCATCTGAAAAAAGTGTAAAATCCAGAAAGGCAGGACAGGCCATGGAGAACTGGGAGCCTTGTTATGCTGATGGGCGGGATGTAAATTGCCAACAGACACTCGGGAGAAGTGTATGGTGTTTCCTGAAACATCTAAAAAACAAAGCAACAGAGCCTAGGGCACTTCCACTTATGGTCCTATAGCTTAGGGAAATTAAAATCAAAAAGACACAGCCACCCCAAAGTTTGGGACGCCTCTGTTTACAAGAACCTCGTTTACAGTACAAGTTCAACATCGCAGAAAGTGAAAAATGGATAAAGAAGTTGTGGTATTTACTTACAAAGCAATATCACTCAGCAATGAAATCTATGTCATCAGGCCCTTAGCAGCACAATGAGTGGATTCAGGTATGATGATTCTAACTGAAATAAGTCACACAGTAAAAGAAACATCATAAGATATCAGTAATACACGGAATGTAAACTTGGCTACACAGGAACTGAATTACAGAACAGAACAGGGTCTCAAATTTAGAAAACCAACTTCTGCTTGCTTAAGGGGAAAGGTGAGTTGGGGTGCTGCATAAAACCAGAGATTGAAACGAGCACAGATAAAGTTCCTTAAGCCAAATATGGAATAGACAAGAGCTACTCCTTGCTCAACGAAATGGACTCAACACCGCATATTAAACGCCCAAGAATGTACCTGACTAGTAAGTATCTTAAAACCTATGGATTGCTATGTCTCCGAAAGAGAATCAAGCATGTGTACAGGGGCATAAACGCAGCAGTGATAGGATTGGAGAGGTTCGGTGAGCAAATGAAGACCCTTTGAAGTCATATTGCATGGTACCCATTCCACGGGTTTCAACAACCCAGGTTTAAGGTATTCTTCCTTCAGCTAAAACATGCATGTGGAACCTAGAGTATGATCAACCATGTGAACGGGAGACGTGTTCAAATATGTCTCAGTTTTCGTACCCTGGTACTCGGGTGCAACATTCCAGACGCTTTACTAACACTCTCCCGACTTGGAGAGTCCGTCCCTTTAATCTCCTGTTTGGCCCAGTTTGCAATTTCTGCGGAAGATGAACAGGAATAGGGAGAACCAATGAGAGACTAGCTGGAGGTGTCTGGACGGGCAAATTTAACTCTCATTTCCCACCAGGAAGAGGAAATAACCAAAGGCTCAGCGTGCCGTGCCGGAACCAGATTAGGGCCTGAAGCCATCCTGCGGTGTTGCGGCCAGCTCAAAAGAAAGCGAGTTGAAGAAAGGAGCTCAGGGGCACTGTAATTCACAAACCTGCAGAGTTATAAATGACAGCTATCGTCCAAAAATATACTGAAGTAAGGCTGCCAAGAGGACTTGAAAGCGGGGCAGAATTGCAGGAAACCGATTTCAGGAGGTAGACTGGAATTGCATTGAAAGCATAGGAAAAGAGGCAGAACGTCCACAATGATGCACTTGGCCAAAAAGGGCGTATGCGTTTTTTCCTGAATATATTCAGGAAAAAACGCATATGCCCTTTTTGACCAACCAAGCAAGCTTGCAAAGGAAATCTGCACTACAATGAAGTCTCACTTCACCCCGGTCAAAAGGGCCATCTGAAAAAAGTGTAAAATCCAGAAAGGCAGGACAGGCCATGGAGAACTGGGAGCCTTGTTATGCTGATGGGCGGGATGTAAACTGCCAACAGACACTCGGGAGAAGTGTATGGTGTTTCCTGAAACATCTAAAAAACAAAGCAACAGAGCCTAGGGCACTTCCACTTATGGTCCTATAGCTTAGGGAAATTAAAATCAAAAAGACACAGCCACCCCAAAGTTTGGGACGCCTCTGTTTACAAGAACCTCGTTTACCGTACAAGTTCAATATCACAGAAAGTGAAAAATGGATAAAAAACTTGTGGTACTTACGTACAATGCAGTATCACTCAGCAATGAAATTTATGTCATCAGGCCCGTAGCAGCATAATGAGTGGATTCAGGTACGATGATTCTAACTGAAATAAGTCACACAGAAAAAGAAACATCATAAGATATCAGTAATACACGGAATGTAAACTTGGCTACACAGGAACTGAATTACAAAACAGAACAGGGTCTCAAATTTAGAAAACCAACTTATGCTTGCTTAAGGGGAAAGGTGAGTTGGGGTGCTGCATAAAACCAGAGATTGAAATGAGCACAGATAAAGTTCCTTAAGCCAAATATGGAATAGACAAGAGCTACTCCTTGCTCAACGAAATGGACTCAACACCGCATATTAAACGCCTAAGAATGTACCTGACTAGTAAGTATCTTAAAACCTATGGATTGCTATGTCTCCAAAAGAGAATCAAGCATGTGTACAGGGGCATAAACGCAGCAGTGATAGGATTGGAGAGGTTCGGTGAGCAAATGAAGACCCTTTGAAGTCATATTGCATGGTACCCATTCCACGGGTCTCAACTCTCCAGGTTTAAGGTATTCTTCCTTCAGCTAAAACATGCATGTGGAACCCAGAGTATGATCAACCATGTGAACGGGAGACGTGTTCAAATATGTCTCAGTTTTCCTCCCCTGGTACTCGGGTGCAACATTCCAGACGCTTTACTAACACTCTACCTACTTGCAGAGTCAGCGCCTTTAACTTCCTGTTTGGCCCAGTTTGCAATTTCTGCGGAAGATGAACAGGAATAGGGAGAACCAATGAGAGACTAGCTGGAGGTGTCTGGACGGGCAAATTTAACTCTCATTTCCCACCAGGAAGAGGAAATAACCAAAGGCTCAGCGTGCCGTGCCGGAACCAGATTAGGGCCTGAAGCCATCCTGCGGTGTTGCGGCCAGCTCAAAAGAAAGCGAGTTGAAGAAAGGAGCTCAGGGGCACTGTAATTCACAAACCTGCAGAGTTATAAATGACAGCTATCGTCCAAAAATATACTGAAGTAAGGCTGCCAAGAGGACTTGAAAGCGGGGCAGAATTGCAGGAAACCGATTTCAGGAGGTAGACTGGAATTGCATTGAAAGCATAGGAAAAGAGGCAGAACGTCCACAATGATGCACTTGGCCAAAAAGGGCGTATGCGTTTTTTCCTGAATATATTCAGGAAAAAACGCATACGCCCTTTTTGGCCAACCAAGCAAGCTTGCAAAGGAAATCTGCACTACAATGAAGTCTCACTTCCCCCCGGTCAAAAGGGCCATCTGAAAAAAGTGTAAAATCCAGAAAGGCAGGACAGGCCATGGAGAACTGGGAGCCTTGTTATGCTGATGGGCGGGATGTAAATTGCCAACAGACACTCGGGAGAAGTGTATGGTGTTTCCTGAAACATCTAAAAAACAAAGCAACAGAGCCTAGGGCACTTCCACTTATGGTCCTATAGCTTAGGGAAATTAAAATCAAAAAGACACAGCCACCCCAAAGTTTGGGACGCCTCTGTTTACAAGAACCTCGTTTACAGTACAAGTTCAACATCGCAGAAAGTGAAAAATGGATAAAGAAGTTGTGGTATTTACTTACAAAGCAATATCACTCAGCAATGAAATCTATGTCATCAGGCCCTTAGCAGCACAATGAGTGGATTCAGGTATGATGATTCTAACTGAAATAACTCACACAGAAAAAGAAACATCATAAGATATCAGTAATACACGGAATGTAAACTTGGCTACACAGGAACTGAATTACAGAACAGAACAGGGTCTCAAATTTAGAAAACCAACTTATGCTTGCTTAAGGGTAAAGGTGAGTTGGGGTGCTGCATAAAACCAGAGATTGAAACGAGCACAGATAAAGTTCCTTAAGCCAAATATGGAATAGACAAGAGCTACTCCTTGCTCAACGAAATGGACTCAACACCGCATATTAAACGCCTAAGAATATACCTGACTAGTAAGTATCTTAAAACCTATGGATTGCTATGTCTCCGAAAGAGAATCAAGCATGTGTACAGGGGCATAAACGCAGCAGTGATAGGATTGGAGAGGTTCGGTGAGCAAATGAAGACCCTTTGAAGTCATATTGCATGGTACCCATTCCACGGGTTTCAACTACCCAGGTTTAAGGTATTCTTCCTTCAGCTAAAACATGCATGTGGAACCTAGAGTATGATCAACCATGTGATCGGGAGACGTGTTCAAATATGTCTCAGTTTTCGTACCCTGGTACTCGGGTGCAACATTCCAGACGCTTTACTAACACTCTCCCGACTTGGAGAGTCCGGCCCTTTAATCTCCTGTTTGGCCCAGTTTGCAATTTCTGCGGAAGATGAACAGGAATAGGGAGAACCAACGAGAGACTAGCTGGAGGTGTCTGGACGGGCAAATTTAACTCTCATTTCCCACCAGGAATAGGAAATAACCAAAGGCTCAGCGTGCCGTGCCGGAACCAGATTAGGGCCTGAAGCCATCCTGCGGTGTTGCGGCCAGCTCAAAAGAAAGCGAGTTGAAGAAAGGAGCTCAGGGGCACTGTAATTCACAAACCTGCAGAGTTATAAATGACAGCTATCGTCCAAAAATATACTGAAGTAAGGCTGCCAAGAGGACTTGAAAGCGGGGCAGAATTGCAGGAAACCGATTTCAGGAGGTAGACTGGAATTGCATTGAAAGCATAGGAAAAGAGGCAGAACGTCCACAATGATGCACTTGGCCAAAAAGGGCGTATGCGTTTTTTCCTGAATATATTCAGGAAAAAACGCATATGCCCTTTTTGACCAACCAAGCAAGCTTGCAAAGGAAATCTGCACTACAATGAAGTCTCACTTCCCCCCGGTCAAAAGGGCCATCTGAAAAAAGTGTAAAATCCAGAAAGGCAGGACAGGCCATGGAGAACTGGGAGCCTTGTTATGCTGATGGGCGGGATGTAAATTGCCAACAGACACTCGGGAGAAGTGTATGGTGTTTCCTGAAACATCTAAAAAACAAAGCAACAGAGCCTAGGGCACTTCCACTTATGGTCCTATAGCTTAGGGAAATTAAAATCAAAAAGACACAGCCACCCCAAAGTTTGGGACGCCTCTGTTTACAAGAACCTCGTTTACCGTACAAGTTCAACATCGCAGAAAGTGAAAAATGGATAAAGAAGTTGTGGTATTTACTTACAAAGCAATATCACTCAGCAATGAAATCTATGTCATCAGGCCCGTAGCAGCATAATGAGTGGATTCAGGTACGATGATTCTAACTGAAATAAGTCACACAGAAAAAGAAACATCATAAGATATCAGTAATACACGGAATGTAAACTTGGCTACACAGGAACTGAATTCCAAAACAGAACAGGGTCTCAAATTTAGAAAACCAACTTATGCTTGCTTAAGGGGAAAGGTGAGTTGGGGTGCTGCATAAAACCAGAGATTGAAATGAGCACAGATAAAGTTCCTTAAGCCAAATATGGAATAGACAAGAGCTACTCCTTGCTCAACGAAATGGAATCAACACCGCATATTAAACGCCTAAGAATGTACCTGACTAGTAAGTATCTTAAAACCTATGGATTGCTATGTCTCCAAAAGAGAATCAAGCATGTGTACAGGGGCATAAACGCAGCAGTGATAGGATTGGAGAGGTTCGGTGAGCAAATGAAGACCCTTTGAAGTCATATTGCATGGTACCCATTCCACGGGTCTCAACTCTCCAGGTTTAAGGTATTCTTCCTTCAGCTAAAACATGCATGTGGAACCCAGAGTATGATCAACCATGTGAACGGGAGACGTGTTCAAATATGTCTCAGTTTTCCTCCCCTGATACTCGGGTGCAACATTCCAGACGCTTTACTAACACTCTCCCTTCTTGCAGAGTCAGCGCCTTTAACTTCCTGTTTGGCCCAGTTTGCAATTTCTGCGGAAGATGAACAGGAATAGGGAGAACCAATGAGAGACTAGCTGGAGGTGTCTGGACGGGCAAATTTAACTCTCATTTCCCACCAGGAAGAGGAAATAACCAAAGGCTCAGCGTGCCGTGCCGGAACCAGATTAGGGCCTGAAGCCATCCTGCGGTGTTGCGGCCAGCTCAAAAGAAAGCGAGTTGAAGAAAGGAGCTCAGGGGCACTGTAATTCACAACCCTGCAGAGTTATAAATGACAGCTATCGTCCAAAAATATACTGAAGTAAGGCTGCCAAGAGGACTTGAAAGCGGGGCAGAATTGCAGGAAACCGATTTCAGGAGGTAGACTGGAATTGCATTGAAAGCATAGGAAAAGAGGCAGAACGTCCACAATGATGCACTTGGCCAAAAAGGGCGTATGCGTTTTTTCCTGAATATATTCAGGAAAAAACGCATACGCCCTTTTTGGCCAACCAAGCAAGCTTGCAAAGGAAATCTGCACTACAATGAAGTCTCACTTCCCCCCGGTCAAAAGGGCCATCTGAAAAAAGTGTAAAATCCAGAAAGGCAGGACAGGCCATGGAGAACTGGGAGCCTTGTTATGCTGATGGGCGGGATGTAAATTGCCAACAGACACTCGGGAGAAGTGTATGGTGTTTCCTGAAACATCTAAAAAACAAAGCAACAGAGCCTAGGGCACTTCCACTTATGGTCCTATAGCTTAGGGAAATTAAAATCAAAAAGACACAGCCACCCCAAAGTTTGGGACGCCTCTGTTTACAAGAACCTCGTTTACAGTACAAGTTCAACATCGCAGAAAGTGAAAAATGGATAAAGAAGTTGTGGTATTTACTTACAAAGCAATATCACTCAGCAATGAAATCTATGTCATCAGGCCCTTAGCAGCACAATGAGTGGATTCAGGTATGATGATTCTAACTGAAATAAGTCACACAGAAAAAGAAACATCATAAGATATCAGTAATACACGGAATGTAAACTTGGCTACACAGGAACTGAATTACAGAACAGAACAGGGTCTCAAATTTAGAAAACCAACTTATGCTTGCTTAAGGGTAAAGGTGAGTTGGGGTGCTGCATAAAACCAGAGATTGAAACGAGCACAGATAAAGTTCCTTAAGCCAAATATGGAATAGACAAGAGCTACTCCTTGCTCAACGAAATGGACTCAACACCGCATATTAAACGCCTAAGAATATACCTGACTAGTAAGTATCTTAAAACCTATGGATTGCTATGTCTCCGAAAGAGAATCAAGCATGTGTACAGGGGCATAAACGCAGCAGTGATAGGATTGGAGAGGTTCGGTGAGCAAATGAAGACCCTTTGAAGTCATATTGCATGGTACCCATTCCACGGGTTTCAACTACCCAGGTTTAAGGTATTCTTCCTTCAGCTAAAACATGCATGTGGAACCTAGAGTATGATCAACTATGTGATCGGGAGATGTGTTCAAATATGTCTCAGTTTTCGTACCCTGGTACTCGGGTGCAACATTCCAGACACTTTACTAACACTCTCCCGACTTGGAGAGTCCGTCCCTTTAATCTCCTGTTTGGCCCAGTTTGCAATTTCTGCGGAAGATGAACAGGAATAGCGAGAACCAACGAGAGACTAGCTGGAGGTGTCTGGACGGGCAAATTTAACTCTCATTTCCCACCAGAAAGAGGAATTAACCAAAGGCTCAGCGTGCCGTGCCGGAACCAGATTAGGGTCTGAAGCCATCCTGCGGTGTTGCGGCCAGCTCAAAAGAAAGCGAGTTGAAGAAAGGAGCTCAGGGGCACTGTAATTCACAAACCTGCAGAGTTATAAATGACAGCTATCGTCCAAAAATATACTGAAGTAAGGCTGCCAAGAGGACTTGAAAGCGGGGCAGAATTGCAGGAAACCGATTTCAGGAGGTAGACTGGAATTGCATTGAAAGCATAGGAAAAGAGGCAGAACGTCCACAATGATGCACTTGGCCAAAAAGGGCGTATGCGTTTTTTCCTGAATATATTCAGGAAAAAACGCATACGCCCTTTTTGGCCAACCAAGCAAGCTTGCAAAGGAAATCTGCACTACAATGAAGTCTCACTTCCCCCCGGTCAAAAGGGCCATCTGAAAAAAGTGTAAAATCCAGAAAGGCAGGACAGGCCATGGAGAACTGGGAGCCTTGTTATGCTGATGGGCGGGATGTAAATTGCCAACAGACACTCGGGAGAAGTGTATGGTGTTTCCTGAAACATCTAAAAAACAAAGCAACAGAGCCTAGGGCACTTCCACTTATGGTCCTATAGCTTAGGGAAATTAAAATCAAAAAGACACAGCCACCCCAAAGTTTGGGACGCCTCTGTTTACAAGAACCTCGTTTACAGTACAAGTTCAACATCGCAGAAAGTGAAAAATGGATAAAGAAGTTGTGGTATTTACTTACAAAGCAATATCAATCAGCAATGAAATCTATGTCATCAGGCCCTTAGCAGCACAATGAGTGGATTCAGGTATGATGATTCTAACTGAAATAAGTCACACAGAAAAAGAAACATCATAAGATATCAGTAATACACGGAATGTAAACTTGGCTACACAGGAACTGAATTACAGAACAGAACAGGGTCTCAAATTTAGAAAACCAACTTATGCTTGCTTAAGGGTAAAGGTGAGTTGGGGTGCTGCATAAAACCAGAGATTGAAACGAGCACAGATAAAGTTCCTTAAGCCAAATATGGAATAGACAAGAGCTACTCCTTGCTCAACGAAATGGACTCAACACCCCATATTAAACGCCTAAGAATGTACCTGACTAGTAAGTATCTTAAAACCTATGGATTGCTATGTCTCCGAAAGAGAATCAAGCATGTGTACAGGGGCATAAACGCAGCAGTGATAGGATTGGAGAGGTTCGGTGAGCAAATGAAGACCCTTTGAAGTCATATTGCATGGTACCCATTCCACGGGTTTCAACTACCCAGGTTTAAGGTATTCTTCCTTCAGCTAAAACATGCATGTGGAACCTAGAGTATGATCAACCATGTGATCGGGAGACGTGTTCAAATATGTCTCAGTTTTCATACCCTGGTACTCGGGTGCAACATTCCAGACGCTTTACTAACACTCTCCCGACTTGGAGAGTCCGTCCCTTTAATCTCCTGTTTGGCCCAGTTTGCAATTTCTTCGGAAGATGAACAGGAATAGGGAGAACCAATGAGAGACTAGCTGGAGGTGTCTGGACGGGCAAATTTAACTCTCATTTCCCACCAGGAAGAGGAAATAACCAAAGGTTCAGCGTGCCGTGCCGGAACCAGATTAGGGCCTGAAGCCATCCTGCGGTGTTGCGGCCAGGTCACAAGAAAGCGAGTTGAAGAAAGGAGCTCAGGGGCACTGTAATTCACAAACCTGCAGAGTTATAAATGACAGCTATCGTCCAAAAATATAGTGAAGTAAGGCTGCCAAGAGGACTCGAAAGCGGGGCAGAATTGCAGGAAACCGATTTCAGGAGGTAGACTGGAATTGCATTGAAAGCATAGGAAAAGAGGCAGAACGTCCACAATGATGCACTTGGCCAAAAAGGGCGTATGCGTTTCTTCCTGAATATATTCAGGAAAAAACGCATACGCCCTTTTTGGCCAACCAAGCAAGCTTGCAAAGGAAATCTGCACTACAATGAAGTCTCACTTCCCCCCGGTCAAAAGGGCCATCTGAAAAAAGTGTAAAATCCAGAAAGGCAGGACAGGCCATGGAGAACTGGGAGCCTTGATATGCTGATGGGCGGGATGTAAATTGCCAACAGACACTCGGGAGAAGTGTATGGTGTTTCCTGAAACATCTAAAAAACAAAGCAACAGAGCCTAGGGCACTTCCACTTATGGTCCTATAGCTTAGGGAAATTAAAATCAAAAAGACACAGCCACCCCAAAGTTTGGGACGCCTCTGATTACAAGAACCTCGTTTACAGTACAAGTTCAACATCGCAGAAAGTGAAAAATGGATAAAGAACTTGTGGTACTTACGTACAATGCAGTATCACTCAGCAATGAAATCTATGTCATCAGGCCCGTAGCAGCATAATGAGTGGATTCAGGTACGATGATTCTCACTGAAATAAGTCACACAGAAAATGAAACATCATAAGATATCAGTAATACACGGAATGTAAACTTGGCTACACAGGAACTGAATTCCAAAACAGAACAGGGTCTCAAATTTAGAAAACCAACTTATGCTTGCTTAAGGGGAAAGGTGAGTTGGGGTGCTGCATAAAACCAGAGATTGAAATGAGCACAGATAAAGTTCCTTAAGCCAAATATGGACTAGACAAGAGCTACTCCTTGCTCAACGAAATGGACTCAACACCCCATATTAAACGCCTAAGAATGTACCTGACTAGTAGGTATCTTAAAACCTATGGATTGCTATGTCTCCAAAAGAGAATCAAGCGTGTGTACAGGGGCATAAACGCAGCAGTGATAGGATTGGAGAGGTTCGGTGAGCAAATGAAGACCCTTTGAAGTCATATTGCATGGTACCCATTCCACGGGTCTCAACTCTCCAGGTTTAAGGTATTCTTCCTTCAGCTAAAACATGCATGTGGAACCCAGAGTATGATCAACCATGTGAACGGGAGACGTGTTCAAATATGTCTCAGTTTTCCTCCCCTGGTACTCGGGTGCAACATTCCAGACACTTTACTAACACTCTCCCCACTTGGAGAGTCAGCGCCTTTAACGTCCTGTTTGGCCCAGTTTGCAATTTCTGCGGAAGATGAACAGGAATAGGGAACACCAATGAGAGACTAGCTGGAGGTGTCTGGACGGGCAAATTTAACTCTCATTTCCCACCAGGAAGAGGAAATAACCAAAGGCTCAGCGTGCTGTGCCGGAACCAGATTAGGGCCTGAAGCCATCCTGCGGTGTTGCGGCCAGCTCAAAAGAAAGCGAGTTGAAGAAAGGAGCTCAGGGGCACTGTAATTCACAAACCTGCAGAGTTATAAATGACAGCTATCGTCCAAAAATATACTGAAGTAAGGCTGCCAAGAGGACTTGAAAGCGGGGCAGAATTGCAGGAAACCGATTTCAGGAGGTAGACTGGAATTGCTTTGAAAGCATAGGAAAAGAGGCAGAACGTCCACAATGATGCACTTGGCCTAAAAGGGCGTATGCGTTTTCTCCTGAATATATTCAGGAAAAAACGCATACGCCCTTTTTGGCCAACCAAGCAAGCTTGCAAAGGAAATCTGCACTACAATGAAGTCTCACTTCCCCCCGGTCAAAAGGGCCATCTGAAAAAAGTGTAAAATCCAGAAAGGCAGGACAGGCCATGGAGAACTGGGAGCCTTGTTATGCTGATGGGCAGGATGTAAATTGCCAACAGACACTCGGGAGAAGTGTATGGTGTTTCCTGAAACATCTAAAAAACAAAGCAACAGAGCCTAGGGCACTTCCACTTATGGTCCTATAGCTTAGGGAAATTAAAATCAAAAAGACACAGCCACCCCAAAGTTTGGGACGCCTCTGTTTACAAGAACCTCGTTTACCGTACAAGTTCAATATCACAGAAAGTGAAAAATGGATAAAGAACTTGTGGTACTTACGTACAATGCAGTATCACTCAGCAATGAAATCTATGTCATCAGGCCCGTAGCAGCATAATGAGTGGATTCAGGTACGATGATTCTCACTGAAATAAGTCACACAGAAAAAGAAACATCATAAGATATCAGTAATACACGGAATGTAAACTTGGCTACACAGGAACTGAATTCCAAAACAGAACAGGGTCTCAAATTTAGAAAACCAACTTATGCTTGCTTAAGGGGAAAGGTGAGTTGGGGTGCTGCATAAAACCAGAGATTGAAATGAGCACAGATAAAGTTCCTTAAGCCAAATATGGAATAGACAAGAGCTACTCCTTGCTCAACGAAATGGACTCAACACCCCATATTAAACGCCTAAGAATGTACCTGACTAGTAAGTATCTTAAAACCTATGGATTGCTATGTCTCCAAAAGAGAATCAAGCGTGTGTACAGGGGCATAAACGCAGCAGTGATAGGATTGGAGAGGTTCGGTGAGCAAATGAAGACCCTTTGAAGTCATATTGCATGGTACCCATTCCACGGGTCTCAACTCTCCAGGTTTAAGGTATTCTTCCTTCAGCTAAAACATGCATGTGGAACCCAGAGTATGATCAACCATGTGAACGGGAGACGTGTTCAAATATGTCTCAGTTTTCCTCCCCTGGTACTCGGGTGCAACATTCCAGACGCTTTACTAACACTCTCCCCACTTGGAGAGTCAGCGCCTTTAACTTCCTGTTTGGCCCAGTTTGCAATTTCTGCGGAAGATGAACAGGAATAGGGAACACCAATGAGAGACTAGCTGGAGGTGTCTGGACGGGCAAATTTAACTCTCATTTCCCACCAGGAAGAGGAAATAACCAAAGGCTCAGCGTGCCGTGCCGGAACCAGATTAAGGCCTGAAGCCATCCTGCGGTGTTGCGGCCAGCTCAAAAGAAAGCGAGTTGAAGAAAGGAGCTCAGGGGCACTGTAATTCACAAACCTGCAGAGTTATAAATGACAGCTATCGTCCAAAAATATACTGAAGTAAGGCTGCCAAGAGGACTTGAAAGCGGGGCAGAATTGCAGGAAACCGATTTCAGGAGGTAGACTGGAATTGCTTTGAAAGCATAGGAAAAGAGGCAGAACGTCCACAATGATGCACTTGGCCAAAAAGAGCGTATACGTTTTTTCCTGAATATATTCAGGAAAAAACGCATACGCCCTTTTTGGCCAACCAAGCAAGCTTGCAAAGGAAATCTGCACTACAATGAAGTCTCACTTCCCCCCGGTCAAAAGGGCCATCTGAAAAAAGTGTAAAATCCAGAAAGGCAGGACAGGCCATGGAGAACTGGGAGCCTTGTTATGCTGATGGGCGGGATGTAAATTGCCAACAGACACTCGGGAGAAGTGTATGGTGTTTCCTGAAACATCTAAAAAACAAAGCAACAGAGCCTAGGGCACTTCCACTTATGGTCCTATAGCTTAGGGAAATTAAAATCAAAAAGACACAGCCACCCCAAAGTTTGGGACGCCTCTGTTTACAAGAACCTCGTTTACCGTACAAGTTCAACATCGCAGAAAGTGAAAAATGGATAAAGAAGTTGTGGTATTTACTTACAAAGCAATATCACTCAGCAATGAAATCTATGTCATCAGGCCCTTAGCAGCACAATGAGTGGATTCAGGTATGATGATTCTAACTGAAATAAGTCACACAGAAAAAGAAACATCATAAGATATCAGTAATACACGGAATGTAAACTTGGCTACACAGGAACTGAATTACAGAACAGAACAGGGTCTCAAATTTAGAAAACCAACTTATGCTTGCTTAAGGGTAAAGGTGAGTTGGGGTGCTGCATAAAACCAGAGATTGAAACGAGCACAGATAAAGTTCCTTAAGCCAAATATGGAATAGACAACAGCTACTCCTTGCTCAACGAAATGGACTCAACACCGCATATTAAACGCCTAAGAATGTACCTGACTAGTAAGTATCTTAAAACCTATGGATTGCTATGTCTCCAAAAGAGAATCAAGCATGTGTACAGGGGCATAAACGCAGCAGTGATAGGATTGGAGAGGTTCGGTGAGCAAATGAAGACCCTTTGAAGTCATATTGCATGGTACCCATTCCACGGGTTTCAACTACCCAGGTTTAAGGTATTCTTCCTTCAGCTAAAACATGCATGTGGAACCTAGAGTATGATCAACTATGTGATCGGGAGATGTGTTCAAATATGTCTCAGTTTTCGTACCCTGGTACTCGGGTGCAACATTCCAGACACTTTACTAACACTCTCCCGACTTGGAGAGTCCGTCCCTTTAATCTCCTGTTTGGCCCAGTTTGCAATTTCTGCGGAAGATGAACAGGAATAGCGAGAACCAACGAGAGACTAGCTGGAGGTGTCTGGACGGGCAAATTTAACTCTCATTTCCCACCAGAAAGAGGAATTAACCAAAGGCTCAGCGTGCCGTGCCGGAACCAGATTAGGGCCTGAAGCCATCCTGCGGTGTTGCGGCCAGCTCAAAAGAAAGCGAGTTGAAGAAAGGAGCTCAGGGGCACTGTAATTCACAAACCTGCAGAGTTATAAATGACAGCTATCGTCCAAAAATATACTGAAGTAAGGCTGCCAAGAGGACTTGAAAGCGGGGCAGAATTGCAGGAAACCGATTTCAGGAGGTAGACTGGAATTGCATTGAAAGCATAGGAAAAGAGGCAGAACGTCCACAATGATGCACTTGGCCAAAAAGGGCGTATGCGTTTTTTCCTGAATATATTCAGGAAGAAACGCATACGCACTTTTTGGCCAACCAAGCAAGCTTGCAAAGGAAATCTGCACTACAATGAAGTCTCACTTCCCCCCGGTCAAAAGGGCCATCTGAAAAAAGTGTAAAATCCAGAAAGGCAGGACAGGCCATGGAGAACTGGGAGCCTTGTTATGCTGATGGGCGGGATGTAAATTGCCAACAGACACTCGGGAGAAGTGTATGGTGTTTCCTGAAACATCTAAAAAACAAAGCAACAGAGCCTAGGGCACTTCCACTTATGGTCCTATAGCTTAGGGAAATTAAAATCAAAAAGACACAGCCACCCCAAAGTTTGGGACGCCTCTGTTTACAAGAACCTCGTTTACAGTACAAGTTCAACATCGCAGAAAGTGAAAAATGGATAAAGAAGTTGTGGTATTTACTTACAAAGCAATATCACTCAGCAATGAAATCTATGTCATCAGGCCCTTAGCAGCACAATGAGTGGATTCAGGTATGATGATTCTAACTGAAATAAGTCACACAGAAAAAGAAACATCATAAGATATCAGTAATACACGGAATGTAAACTTGGCTACACAGGAACTGAATTACAGAACAGAACAGGGTCTCAAATTTAGAAAACCAACTTATGCTTGCTTAAGGGTAAAGGTGAGTTGGGGTGCTGCATAAAACCAGAGATTGAAACGAGCACAGATAAAGTTCCTTAAGCCAAATATGGAATAGACAAGAGCTACTCCTTGCTCAACGAAATGGACTCAACACCCCATATTAAACGCCTAAGAATGTACCTGACTAGTAAGTATCTTAAAACCTATGGATTGCTATGTCTCCGAAAGAGAATCAAGCATGTGTACAGGGGCATAAACGCAGCAGTGATAGGATTGGAGAGGTTCGGTGAGCAAATGAAGACCCTTTGAAGTCATATTGCATGGTACCCATTCCACGGGTTTCAACTACCCAGGTTTAAGGTATTCTTCCTTCAGCTAAAACATGCATGTGGAACCTAGAGTATGATCAACCATGTGATCGGGAGACGTGTTCAAATATGTCTCAGTTTTCGTACCCTGGTACTCGGGTGCAACATTCCAGACGCTTTACTAACACTCTCCCGACTTGGAGAGTCCGTCCCTTTAAACTCCTGTTTGGCCCAGTTTGCAATTTCTGCGGAAGATGAACAGGAATAGGGAGAACCAATGAGAGACTAGCTGGAGGTGTCTGGACGGGCAAATTTAACTCTCATTTCCCACCAGGAAGAGGAAATAACCAAAGGCTCAGCGTGCCGGGCCGGAACCAGATTAGGGCCTGAAGCCATCCTGCGGTGTTGCGGCCAGCTCAAAAGAAAGCGAGTTGAAGAAAGGAGCTCAGGGGCACTGTAATTCACAAACCTGCAGAGTTATAAATGACAGCTATCGTCCAAAAATATACTGAAGTAAGGCTGCCAAGAGGACTTGAAAGCGGGGCAGAATTGCAGGAAACTGATTTCAGGAGGTAGACTGGAATTGCTTTGAAAGCATAGGAAAAGAGGCAGAACGTCCACAATGATGCACTTGGCCAAAAAGGGCGTATGCGTTTTCTCCTGAATATATTCAGGAAAAAACGCATACGCCCTTTTTGACCAACCAAGCAAGCTTGCAAAGGAAATCTGCACTACAATGAAGTCTCACTTCCCCCCGGTCAAAAGGGCCATCTGAAAAAAGTGTAAAATCCAGAAAGGCAGGACAGGCCATGGAGAACTGGGAGCCTTGTTATGCTGATGGGCAGGATGTAAATTGCCAACAGACACTCGGGAGAAGTGTATGGTGTTTCCTGAAACATCTAAAAAAGAAAGCAACAGAGCCTAGGGCACTTCCACTTATGGTCCTATAGCTTAGGGAAATTAAAATCAAAAAGACACAGCCACCCCAAAGTTTGGGACGCCTCTGTTTACAAGAACCTCGTTTACCGTACAAGTTCAATATCACAGAAAGTGAAAAATGGATAAAGAACTTGTGGTACTTACGTACAATGCAGTATCACTCAGCAATGAAATCTATGTCATCAGGCCCGTAGCAGCATAATGAGTGGATTCAGGTACGATGATTCTCACTGAAATAAGTCACACAGAAAAAGAAACATCATAAGATATCAGTAATACACGGAATGTAAACTTGGCTACACAGGAACTGAATTCCAAAACAGAACAGGGTCTCAAATTTAGAAAACCAACTTATGCTTGCTTAAGGGGAAAGGTGAGTTGGGGTGCTGCATAAAACCAGAGATTGAAATGAGCACAGATAAAGTTCCTTAAGCCAAATATGGACTAGACAAGAGCTACTCCTTGCTCAATGAAATGGACTCAACACCCCATATTAAACGCCTAAGAATGTACCTGACTAGTAGGTATCTTAAAACCTATGGATTGCTATGTCTCCAAAAGAGAATCAAGCGTGTGTACAGGGGCATAAACGCAGCAGTGATAGGATTGGAGAGGTTCGGTGAGCAAATGAAGACCCTTTGAAGTCATATTGCATGGTACCCATTCCACGGGTCTCAACTCTCCAGGTTTAAGGTATTCTTCCTTCAGCTAAAACATGCATGTGGAACCCAGAGTATGATCAACCGTGTGAACGGGAGACGTGTTCAAATATGTCTCAGTTTTCGTACCCTGGTACTCGGGTGCAACATTCCAGACGCTTTACTAACACTCTCCCCACTTGGAAAGTCAGCGCCTTTAACCTCCTGTTTGGCCCAGTTTTCAATTTCTGCGGAAGATGAACAGGAATAGGGAACACCAATGAGAGACTAGCTGGAGGTGTCTGGACGGGCAAATTTAACTCTCATTTCCCACCAGGAAGAGGAAATAACCAAAGGCTCAGCGTGCCGTGCCGGAACCAGATTAGGGCCTGAAGCCATCCTGCGGTGTTGCGGCCAGGTCACAAGAAAGCGAGTTGAAGAAAGGAGCTCAGGGGCACTGTAATTCACAAACCTGCAGAGTTATAAATGACAGCTATCGTCCAAAAATATACTGAAGTAAGGCTGCCAAGAGGACTTGAAAGCGGGGCAGAATTGCAGGAAACCGATTTCAGGAGGTAGACTGGAATTGCATTGAAAGCATAGGAAAAGAGGCAGAACGTCCACAATGATGCACTTGGCCAAAAAGGGCGTATGCGTTTTTTCCTGAATATATTCAGGAAAAAACGCATACGCCCTTTTTGGCCAACCAAGCAAGCTTGCAAAGGAAATCTGCACTACAATGAACTCTCACTTCCCCCCGGTCAAAAGGGCCATCTGAAAAAAGTGTAAAATCCAGAAAGGCAGGACAGGCCATGGAGAACTGGGAGCCTTGTTATGCTGATGGGCGGGATGTAAATTGCCAACAGACACTCGGGAGAAGTGTATGGTGTTTCCTGAAACATCTAAAAAACAAAGCAAGAGAGCCTAGGGCACTTCCACTTATGGTCCTATAGCTTAGGGAAATTAAAATCAAAAAGACACAGCCACCCCAAAGTTTGGGACGCCTCTGTTTACAAGAACCTCGTTTAACGTACAAGTTCAATATCACAGAAAGTGAAAAATGGATAAAGAACTTGTGGTACTTACGTACAATGCAGTATCACTCAGCAATGAAATCTATGTCATCAGGCCCGTAGCAGCATAATGAGTGGATTCAGGTACGATGATTCTCACTGAAATAAGTCACACAGAAAAAGAAACATCATAAGATATCACTAATACACGGAATGTAAACTTGGCTACACAGGAACTGAATTACAGAACAGAACAGGGTCTCAAATTTAGAAAACCAACTTATGCTTGCTTAAGGGGAAAGGTGAGTTGGGGTGCTGCATAAAACCAGAGATTGAAATGAGCACAGATAAAGTTCCTTAAGCCAAATATGGAATAGACAAGAGCTACTCCTTGCTCAACGAAATGGACTCAACACCGCATATTAAACGCCTAAGAATGTACCTGACTAGTAAGTATCTTAAAACCTATGGATTGCTATGTCTCCGAAAGAGAATCAAGCATGTGTACAGGCGCATAAACGCAGCAGTGATAGGATTGGAGAGGTTCGGTGAACAAATGAAGACCCTTTGAAGTCATATTGCATGGTACCCATTCCACGGGTCTCAACTCTCCAGGTTTAAGGTATTCTTCCTTCAGCTAAAACATGCATGTGGAATCCAGAGTATGATCAACCGTGTGAACGGGAGATGTGTTCAAATATATCTCAGTTTTCGTACCCTGGTACTCGGGTGAAACATTCCAGACGCTTTACTAACACTCTCCCCCTTGGAGAGTCAGCGCCTTTAACCTCCTGTTTGGCCCAGTTTGCAATTTCTGCGGATGTTGAACAGGAATAGGGAACACCAATGAGAGACTAGCTGGAGGTGTCTGGACGGGCAAATTTAACTCTCATTTCCCACCAGGAAGAGGAAATAACCAAAGGCTCAGCGTGCCGTGCCGGAACCAGATTAGGGCCTGAAGCCATCCTGCGGTGTTGCGGCCAGGTCACAAGAAAGCGAGTTGAAGAAAGGAGCTCAGGGGCACTGTAATTCACAAACCTGCAGAGTTATAAATGACAGCTATCGTCCAAAAATATACTGAAGTAAGGCTGCCAAGAGGACTCGAAAGCGGGGCAGAATTGCAGGAAACCGATTTCAGGAGGTAGACTGGAATTGCATTGAAAGCATAGGAAAAGAGGCAGAACGTCCACAATGATGCACTTGGCCAAAAACGGCGTATGTGTTTTTTCCTGAATATATTCAGGAAAAAACGCATACGCCCTTTTTGGCCAACCAAGCAAGCTTGCAAAGGAAATCTGCACTACAATGAAGTCTCACTTCCCCCCGGTCAAAAGGGCCATCTGAAAAAAGTGTAAAATCCAGAAAGGCAGGACAGGCCATGGAGAACTGGGAGCCTTGTTATGCTGATGGGCGGGATGTAAATTGCCAACAGACACTCGGGAGAAGTGTATGGTGTTTCCTGAAACATCTAAAAAACAAAGCAACAGAGCCTAGGGCACTTCCACTTATGGTCCTATAGCTTAGGGAAATTAAAATCAAAAAGACACAGCCACCCCAAAGTTTGGGACGCCTCTGTTTACAAGAACGTCGTTTACCGTACAAGTTCAATATCACAGAAAGTGAAAAATGGATAAAGAACTTGTGGTACTTACGTACAATGCAGTATCACTCAGCAATGAAATCTATGTCATCAGGCCCGTAGCAGCATAATGAGTGGATTCAGGTACGATGATTCTCACTGAAATAAGTCACACAGAAAAAGAAACATCATAAGATATCACTAATACATGGAATGTAAACTTGGCTACACAGGAACTGAATTCCAAAACAGAACAGGGTCTCAAATTTAGAAAACCAACTTATGCTTGCTTAAGGGGAAAGGTGAGTTGGGGTGCTGCATAAAACCAGAGATTGAAATGAGCACAGATAAAGTTCCTTAAGCCAAATATGGACTAGACAAGAGCTACTCCTTGCTCAACGAAATGGACTCAACACCCCATATTAAACGCCTAAGAATGTACCTGACTAGTAATTATATTAAAACCTATGGATTGCTATGTCTCCAAAAGAGAATCAAGCGTGTGTACAGGGGCATAAACGCAGCAGTGATAGGATTGGAGAGGTTCGGTGAGCAAATGAAGACCCTTTGAAGTCATATTGCATGGTACCCATTCCACGGGTCTCAACTCTCCAGGTTTAAGGTATTCTTCCTTCAGCTAAAACATGCATGTGGAACCCAGAGTATGATCAACTATGTGAACGGGAGACGTGTTCAAATATGTCTCAGTTTTCCTCCCCTGGTACTCGGGTGCAACATTCCAGACGCTTTACTAACACTCTCCCCACTTGGAGAGTCAGCGCCTTTAACCTCCTGTTTGGCCCAGTTTGCAATTTCTGCGGAAGATGAACAGGAATAGGGAACACCAATGAGAGACTAGCTGGAGGTGTCTGGACGGGCAAATTTAACTCTCATTTCCCACCAGGAAGAGGAAATAACCAAAGGCTCAGCGTGCCGTGCCGGAACCAGATTAGGGCCTGAAGCCATCCTGCGGTGTTGCGGCCAGCTCAAAAGAAAGCGAGTTGAAGAAAGGAGCTCAGGGGCACTGTAATTCACAAACCTGCAGAGTTATAAATGACAGCTATCGTCCAAAAATATACTGAAGTAAGGCTGCCAAGAGGACTTGAAAGCGGGGCAGAATTGCAGGAAACCGATTTCAGGAGGTAGACTGGAATTGCATTGAAAGCATAGGAAAAGAGGCAGAACGTCCACAATGATGCACTTGGCCAAAAAGGGCGTATGCGTTTTTTCCTGAATATATTCAGGAAAAAACGCATACGCCCTTTTTGGCCAACCAAGCAAGCTTGCAAAGGAAATCTGCACTACAATGAAGTCTCACTTCCCCCCGGTCAAAAGGGCCATCTGAAAAAAGTGTAAAATCCAGAAAGGCAGGACAGGCCATGGAGAACTGGGAGCCTTGTTATGCTGATGGGCGGGATGTAAATTGCCAACAGACACTCGGGAGAAGTGTATGGTGTTTCCTGAAACATCTAAAAAACAAAGCAACAGAGCCTAGGGCACTTCCACTTATGGTCCTATAGCTTAGGGAAATTAAAATCAAAAAGACACAGCCACCCCAAAGTTTGGGATGCCTCTGTTTACAAGAACCTCGTTTACCGTACAAGTTCAACATCGCAGAAAGTGAAAAATGGATAAAGAAGTTGTGGTATTTACTTACAAAGCAATATCACTCAGCAATGAAATCTATGTCATCAGGCCCGTAGCAGCATAATGAGTGGATTCAGGTACGATGATTCTAACTGAAATAAGTCACACAGAAAAAGAAACATCATAAGATATCAGTAATACACGGAATGTAAACTTGGCTACACAGGAACTGAATTCCAAAACAGAACAGGGTCTCAAATTTAGAAAACCAACTTATGCTTGCTTAAGGGGAAAGGTGAGTTGGGGTGCTGCATAAAACCAGAGATTGAAATGAGCACAGATAAAGTTCCTTAAGCCAAATATGGAATAGACAAGAGCTACTCCTTGCTCAACGAAATGGACTCAACACCGCATATTAAACGCCTAAGAATGTACCTGACTAGTAAGTATCTTAAAACCTATGGATTGCTATGTCTCCAAAAGAGAATCAAGCATGTGTACAGGGGCATAAACGCAGCAGTGATAGGATTGGAGAGGTTCGGTGAGCAAATGAAGACCCTTTGAAGTCATATTGCATGGTACCCATTCCACGGGTCTCAACTCTCCAGGTTTAAGGTATTCTTCCTTCAGCTAAAACATGCATGTGGAACCCAGAGTATGATCAACCATGTGAACGGGAGACGTGTTCAAATATGTCTCAGTTTTCCTCCCCTGGTACTCGGGTGCAACATTACAGACGCTTTACTAACACTCTCCCTTCTTGCAGAGTCAGCGCCTTTAACTTCCTGTTTGGCCCAGTTTGCAATTTCTGCGGAAGATGAACAGGAATAGGGAGAACCAATGAGAGACTAGCTGGAGGTGTCTGGACGGGCAAATTTAACTCTCATTTCCCACCAGGAAGAGGAAATAACCAAAGGCTCAGCGTGCCGTGCCGGAACCAGATTAGGGCCTGAAGCCATCCTGCGGTGTTGCGGCCAGCTCAAAAGAAAGCGAGTTGAAGAAAGGAGCTCAGGGGCACTGTAATTCACAACCCTGCAGAGTTATAAATGACAGCTATCGTCCAAAAATATACTGAAGTAAGGCTGCCAAGAGGACTTGAAAGCGGGGCAGAATTGCAGGAAACCGATTTCAGGAGGTAGACTGGAATTGCATTGAAAGCATAGGAAAAGAGGCAGAACGTCCACAATGATGCACTTGGCCAAAAAGGGCGTATGCGTTTTTTCCTGAATATATTCAGGAAGAAACGCATACGCACTTTTTGGCCAACCAAGCAAGCTTGCAAAGGAAATCTGCACTACAATGAAGTCTCACTTCCCCCCGGTCAAAAGGGCCATCTGAAAAAAGTGTAAAATCCAGAAAGGCAGGACAGGCCATGGAGAACTGGGAGCCTTGTTATGCTGATGGGCGGGATGTAAATTGCCAACAGACACTCGGGAGAAGTGTATGGTGTTTCCTGAAACATCTAAAAAACAAAGCAACAGAGCCTAGGGCACTTCCACTTATGGTCCTATAGCTTAGGGAAATTAAAATCAAAAAGACACAGCCACCCCAAAGTTTGGGACGCCTCTGTTTACAAGAACCTCGTTTACAGTACAAGTTCAACATCGCAGAAAGTGAAAAATGGATAAAGAAGTTGTGGTATTTACTTACAAAGCAATATCACTCAGCAATGAAATCTATGTCATCAGGCCCTTAGCAGCACAATGAGTGGATTCAGGTATGATGATTCTAACTGAAATAAGTCACACAGAAAAAGAAACATCATAAGATATCAGTAATACACGGAATGTAAACTTGGCTACACAGGAACTGAATTACAGAACAGAACAGGGTCTCAAATTTAGAAAACCAACTTATGCTTGCTTAAGGGTAAAGGTGAGTTGGGGTGCTGCATAAAACCAGAGATTGAAACGAGCACAGATAAAGTTCCTTAAGCCAAATATGGAATAGACAACAGCTACTCCTTGCTCAACGAAATGGACTCAACACCGCATATTAAACGCCTAAGAATGTACCTGACTAGTAAGTATCTTAAAACCTATGGATTGCTATGTCTCCAAAAGAGAATCAAGCATGTGTACAGGGGCATAAACGCAGCAGTGATAGGATTGGAGAGGTTCGGTGAGCAAATGAAGACCCTTTGAAGTCATATTGCATGGTACCCATTCCACGGGTTTCAACTACCCAGGTTTAAGGTATTCTTCCTTCAGCTAAAACATGCATGTGGAACCTAGAGTATGATCAACTATGTGATCGGGAGATGTGTTCAAATATGTCTCAGTTTTCGTACCCTGGTACTCGGGTGCAACATTCCAGACACTTTACTAACACTCTCCCGACTTGGAGAGTCCGTCCCTTTAATCTCCTGTTTGGCCCAGTTTGCAATTTCTGCGGAAGATGAACAGGAATAGCGAGAACCAACGAGAGACTAGCTGGAGGTGTCTGGACGGGCAAATTTAACTCTCATTTCCCACCAGAAAGAGGAATTAACCAAAGGCTCAGCGTGCCGTGCCGGAACCAGATTAGGGCCTGAAGCCATCCTGCGGTGTTGCGGCCAGCTCAAAAGAAAGCGAGTTGAAGAAAGGAGCTCAGGGGCACTGTAATTCACAAACCTGCAGAGTTATAAATGACAGCTATCGTCCAAAAATATACTGAAGTAAGGCTGCCAAGAGGACTTGAAAGCGGGGCAGAATTGCAGGAAACCGATTTCAGGAGGTAGACTGGAATTGCATTGAAAGCATAGGAAAAGAGGCAGAACGTCCACAATGATGCACTTGGCCAAAAAGGGCGTATGCGTTTTTTCCTGAATATATTCAGGAAGAAACGCATACGCACTTTTTGGCCAACCAAGCAAGCTTGCAAAGGAAATCTGCACTACAATGAAGTCTCACTTCCCCCCGGTCAAAAGGGCCATCTGAAAAAAGTGTAAAATCCAGAAAGGCAGGACAGGCCATGGAGAACTGGGAGCCTTGTTATGCTGATGGGCGGGATGTAAATTGCCAACAGACACTCGGGAGAAGTGTATGGTGTTTCCTGAAACATCTAAAAAACAAAGCAACAGAGCCTAGGGCACTTCCACTTATGGTCCTATAGCTTAGGGAAATTAAAATCAAAAAGACACAGCCACCCCAAAGTTTGGGACGCCTCTGTTTACAAGAACCTCGTTTACAGTACAAGTTCAACATCGCAGAAAGTGAAAAATGGATAAAGAAGTTGTGGTATTTACTTACAAAGCAATATCACTCAGCAATGACATCTATGTCATCAGGCCCTTAGCAGCACAATGAGTGGATTCAGGTATGATGATTCTAACTGAAATAAGTCACACAGAAAAAGAAACATCATAAGATATCAGTAATACACGGAATGTAAACTTGGCTACACAGGAACTGAATTACAGAACAGAACAGGGTCTCAAATTTAGAAAACCAACTTATGCTTGCTTAAGGGTAAAGGTGAGTTGGGGTGCTGCATAAAACCAGAGATTGAAACGAGCACAGATAAAGTTCCTTAAGCCAAATATGGAATAGACAAGAGCTACTCCTTGCTCAACGAAATGGACTCAACACCCCATATTAAACGCCTAAGAATGTACCTGACTAGTAAGTATCTTAAAACCTATGGATTGCTATGTCTCCGAAAGAGAATCAAGCATGTGTACAGGGGCATAAACGCAGCAGTGATAGGATTGGAGAGGTTCGGTGAGCAAATGAAGACCCTTTGAAGTCATATTGCATGGTACCCATTCCACGGGTTTCAACTACCCAGGTTTAAGGTATTCTTCCTTCAGCTAAAACATGCATGTGGAACCTAGAGTATGATCAACCATGTGATCGGGAGACGTGTTCAAATATGTCTCAGTTTTCGTACCCTGGTACTCGGGTGCAACATTCCAGACGCTTTACTAACACTCTCCCGACTTGGAGAGTCCGTCCCTTTAAACTCCTGTTTGGCCCAGTTTGCAATTTCTGCGGAAGATGAACAGGAATAGGGAGAACCAATGAGAGACTAGCTGGAGGTGTCTGGACGGGCAAATTTAACTCTCATTTCCCACCAGGAAGAGGAAATAACCAAAGGCTCAGCGTGCCGGGCCGGAACCAGATTAGGGCCTGAAGCCATCCTGCGGTGTTGCGGCCAGCTCAAAAGAAAGCGAGTTGAAGAAAGGAGCTCAGGGGCACTGTAATTCACAAACCTGCAGAGTTATAAATGACAGCTATCGTCCAAAAATATACTGAAGTAAGGCTGCCAAGAGGACTTGAAAGCGGGGCAGAATTGCAGGAAACTGATTTCAGGAGGTAGACTGGAATTGCTTTGAAAGCATAGGAAAAGAGGCAGAACGTCCACAATGATGCACTTGGCCAAAAAGGGCGTATGCGTTTTCTCCTGAATATATTCAGGAAAAAACGCATACGCCCTTTTTGACCAACCAAGCAAGCTTGCAAAGGAAATCTGCACTACAATGAAGTCTCACTTCCCCCCGGTCAAAAGGGCCATCTGAAAAAAGTGTAAAATCCAGAAAGGCAGGACAGGCCATGGAGAACTGGGAGCCTTGTTATGCTGATGGGCAGGATGTAAATTGCCAACAGACACTCGGGAGAAGTGTATGGTGTTTCCTGAAACATCTAAAAAACAAAGCAACAGAGCCTAGGGCACTTCCACTTATGGTCCTATAGCTTAGGGAAATTAAAATCAAAAAGACACAGCCACCCCAAAGTTTGGGACGCCTCTGTTTACAAGAACCTCGTTTACCGTACAAGTTCAATATCACAGAAAGTGAAAAATGGATAAAGAACTTGTGGTACTTACGTACAATGCAGTATCACTCAGCAATGAAATCTATGTCATCAGGCCCGTAGCAGCATAATGAGTGGATTCAGGTACGATGATTCTCACTGAAATAAGTCACACAGAAAAAGAAACATCATAAGATATCAGTAATACACGGAATGTAAACTTGGCTACACAGGAACTGAATTCCAAAACAGAACAGGGTCTCAAATTTAGAAAACCAACTTATGCTTGCTTAAGGGGAAAGGTGAGTTGGGGTGCTGCATAAAACCAGAGATTGAAATGAGCACAGATAAAGTTCCTTAAGCCAAATATGGACTAGACAAGAGCTACTCCTTGCTCAATGAAATGGACTCAACACCCCATATTAAACGCCTAAGAATGTACCTGACTAGTAGGTATCTTAAAACCTATGGATTGCTATGTCTCCAAAAGAGAATCAAGCGTGTGTACAGGGGCATAAACGCAGCAGTGATAGGATTGGAGAGGTTCGGTGAGCAAATGAAGACCCTTTGAAGTCATATTGCATGGTACCCATTCTACGGGTCTCAACTCTCCAGGTTTAAGGTATTCTTCCTTCAGCTAAAACATGCATGTGGAACCCAGAGTATGATCAACCGTGTGAACGGGAGACGTGTTCAAATATGTCTCAGTTTTCGTACCCTGGTACTCGGGTGCAACATTCCAGACGCTTTACTAACACTCTCCCCACTTGGAAAGTCAGCGCCTTTAACCTCCTGTTTGGCCCAGTTTTCAATTTCTGCGGAAGATGAACAGGAATAGGGAACACCAATGAGAGACTAGCTGGAGGTGTCTGGACGGGCAAATTTAACTCTCATTTCCCACCAGGAAGAGGAAATAACCAAAGGCTCAGCGTGCCGTGCCGGAACCAGATTAGGGCCTGAAGCCATCCTGCGGTGTTGCGGCCAGGTCACAAGAAAGCGAGTTGAAGAAAGGAGCTCAGGGGCACTGTAATTCACAAACCTGCAGAGTTATAAATGACAGCTATCGTCCAAAAATATACTGAAGTAAGGCTGCCAAGAGGACTTGAAAGCGGGGCAGAATTGCAGGAAACCGATTTCAGGAGGTAGACTGGAATTGCATTGAAAGCATAGGAAAAGAGGCAGAACGTCCACAATGATGCACTTGGCCAAAAAGGGCGTATGCGTTTTTTCCTGAATATATTCAGGAAAAAACGCATACGCCCTTTTTGGCCAACCAAGCAAGCTTGCAAAGGAAATCTGCACTACAATGAACTCTCACTTCCCCCCGGTCAAAAGGGCCATCTGAAAAAAGTGTAAAATCCAGAAACGCAGGACAGGCCATGGAGAACTGGGAGCCTTGTTATGCTGATGGGCGGGATGTAAATTGCCAACAGACACTCGGGAGAAGTGTATGGTGTTTCCTGAAACATCTAAAAAACAAAGCAAGAGAGCCTAGGGCACTTCCACTTATGGTCCTATAGCTTAGGGAAATTAAAATCAAAAAGACACAGCCACCCCAAAGTTTGGGACGCCTCTGTTTACAAGAACCTCGTTTAACGTACAAGTTCAATATCACAGAAAGTGAAAAATGGATAAAGAACTTGTGGTACTTACGTACAATGCAGTATCACTCAGCAATGAAATCTATGTCATCAGGCCCGTAGCAGCATAATGAGTGGATTCAGGTACGATGATTCTCACTGAAATAAGTCACACAGAAAAAGAAACATCATAAGATATCACTAATACACGGAATGTAAACTTGGCTACACAGGAACTGAATTACAGAACAGAACAGGGTCTCAAATTTAGAAAACCAACTTATGCTTGCTTAAGGGGAAAGGTGAGTTGGGGTGCTGCATAAAACCAGAGATTGAAATGAGCACAGATAAAGTTCCTTAAGCCAAATATGGAATAGACAAGAGCTACTCCTTGCTCAACGAAATGGACTCAACACCGCATATTAAACGCCTAAGAATGTACCTGACTAGTAAGTATCTTAAAACCTATGGATTGCTATGTCTCCGAAAGAGAATCAAGCATGTGTACAGGCGCATAAACGCAGCAGTGATAGGATTGGAGAGGTTCGGTGAACAAATGAAGACCCTTTGAAGTCATATTGCATGGTACCCATTCCACGGGTCTCAACTCTCCAGGTTTAAGGTATTCTTCCTTCAGCTAAAACATGCATGTGGAATCCAGAGTATGATCAACCGTGTGAACGGGAGATGTGTTCAAATATATCTCAGTTTTCGTACCCTGGTACTCGGGTGAAACATTCCAGACGCTTTACTAACACTCTCCCCCTTGGAGAGTCAGCGCCTTTAACCTCCTGTTTGGCCCAGTTTGCAATTTCTGCGGATGTTGAACAGGAATAGGGAACACCAATGAGAGACTAGCTGGAGGTGTCTGGACGGGCAAATTTAACTCTCATTTCCCACCAGGAAGAGGAAATAACCAAAGGCTCAGCGTGCCGTGCCGGAACCAGATTAGGGCCTGAAGCCATCCTGCGGTGTTGCGGCCAGGTCACAAGAAAGCGAGTTGAAGAAAGGAGCTCAGGGGCACTGTAATTCACAAACCTGCAGAGTTATAAATGACAGCTATCGTCCAAAAATATACTGAAGTAAGGCTGCCAAGAGGACTCGAAAGCGGGGCAGAATTGCAGGAAACCGATTTCAGGAGGTAGACTGGAATTGCATTGAAAGCATAGGAAAAGAGGCAGAACGTCCACAATGATGCACTTGGCCAAAAACGGCGTATGTGTTTTTTCCTGAATATATTCAGGAAAAAACGCATACGCCCTTTTTGGCCAACCAAGCAAGCTTGCAAAGGAAATCTGCACTACAATGAAGTCTCACTTCCCCCCGGTCAAAAGGGCCATCTGAAAAAAGTGTAAAATCCAGAAAGGCAGGACAGGCCATGGAGAACTGGGAGCCTTGTTATGCTGATGGGCGGGATGTAAATTGCCAACAGACACTCGGGAGAAGTGTATGGTGTTTCCTGAAACATCTAAAAAACAAAGCAACAGAGCCTAGGGCACTTCCACTTATGGTCCTATAGCTTAGGGAAATTAAAATCAAAAAGACACAGCCACCCCAAAGTTTGGGACGCCTCTGTTTACAAGAACGTCGTTTACCGTACAAGTTCAATATCGCAGAAAGTGAAAAATGGATAAAGAACTTGTGGTACTTACGTACAATGCAGTATCACTCAGCAATGAAATCTATGTCATCAGGCCCGTAGCAGCATAATGAGTGGATTCAGGTACGATGATTCTCACTGAAATAAGTCACACAGAAAAAGAAACATCATAAGATATCACTAATACATGGAATGTAAACTTGGCTACACAGGAACTGAATTCCAAAACAGAACAGGGTCTCAAATTTAGAAAACCAACTTATGCTTGCTTAAGGGGAAAGGTGAGTTGGGGTGCTGCATAAAACCAGAGATTGAAATGAGCACAGATAAAGTTCCTTAAGCCAAATATGGACTAGACAAGAGCTACTCCTTGCTCAACGAAATGGACTCAACACCCCATATTAAACGCCTAAGAATGTACCTGACTAGTAATTATATTAAAACCTATGGATTGCTATGTCTCCAAAAGAGAATCAAGCGTGTGTACAGGGGCATAAACGCAGCAGTGATAGGATTGGAGAGGTTCGGTGAGCAAATGAAGACCCTTTGAAGTCATATTGCATGGTACCCATTCCACGGGTCTCAACTCTCCAGGTTTAAGGTATTCTTCCTTCAGCTAAAACATGCATGTGGAACCCAGAGTATGATCAACTATGTGAACGGGAGACGTGTTCAAATATGTCTCAGTTTTCCTCCCCTGGTACTCGGGTGCAACATTCCAGACGCTTTACTAACACTCTCCCCACTTGGAGAGTCAGCGCCTTTAACCTCCTGTTTGGCCCAGTTTGCAATTTCTGCGGAAGATGAACAGGAATAGGGAACACCAATGAGAGACTAGCTGGAGGTGTCTGGACGGGCAAATTTAACTCTCATTTCCCACCAGGAAGAGGAAATAACCAAAGGCTCAGCGTGCCGTGCCGGAACCAGATTAGGGCCTGAAGCCATCCTGCGGTGTTGCGGCCAGCTCAAAAGAAAGCGAGTTGAAGAAAGGAGCTCAGGGGCACTGTAATTCACAAACCTGCAGAGTTATAAATGACAGCTATCGTCCAAAAATATACTGAAGTAAGGCTGCCAAGAGGACTTGAAAGCGGGGCAGAATTGCAGGAAACCGATTTCAGGAGGTAGACTGGAATTGCATTGAAAGCATAGGAAAAGAGGCAGAACGTCCACAATGATGCACTTGGCCAAAAAGGGCGTATGCGTTTTTTCCTGAATATATTCAGGAAAAAACGCATACGCCCTTTTTGGCCAACCAAGCAAGCTTGCAAAGGAAATCTGCACTACAATGAAGTCTCACTTCCCCCCGGTCAAAAGGGCCATCTGAAAAAAGTGTAAAATCCAGAAAGGCAGGACAGGCCATGGAGAACTGGGAGCCTTGTTATGCTGATGGGCGGGATGTAAATTGCCAACAGACACTCGGGAGAAGTGTATGGTGTTTCCTGAAACATCTAAAAAACAAAGCAACAGAGCCTAGGGCACTTCCACTTATGGTCCTATAGCTTAGGGAAATTAAAATCAAAAAGACACAGCCACCCCAAAGTTTGGGACGCCTCTGTTTACAAGAACCTCGTTTACCGTACAAGTTCAACATCGCAGAAAGTGAAAAATGGATAAAGAAGTTGTGGTATTTACTTACAAAGCAATATCACTCAGCAATGAAATCTATGTCATCAGGCCCGTAGCAGCATAATGAGTGGATTCAGGTACGATGATTCTAACTGAAATAAGTCACACAGAAAAAGAAACATCATAAGATATCAGTAATACACGGAATGTAAACTTGGCTACACAGGAACTGAATTCCAAAACAGAACAGGGTCTCAAATTTAGAAAACCAACTTATGCTTGCTTAAGGGGAAAGGTGAGTTGGGGTGCTGCATAAAACCAGAGATTGAAATGAGAACAGATAAAGTTCCTTAAGCCAAATATGGAATAGACAAGAGCTACTCCTTGCTCAACGAAATGGACTCAACACCGCATATTAAACGCCTAAGAATGTACCTGACTAGTAAGTATCTTAAAACCTATGGATTGCTATGTCTCCAAAAGAGAATCAAGCATGTGTACAGGGGCATAAACGCAGCAGTGATAGGATTGGAGAGGTTCGGTGAGCAAATGAAGACCCTTTGAAGTCATATTGCATGGTACCCATTCCACGGGTCTCAACTCTCCAGGTTTAAGGTATTCTTCCTTCAGCTAAAACATGCATGTGGAACCCAGAGTATGATCAACCATGTGAACGGGAGACGTGTTCAAATATGTCTCAGTTTTCCTCCCCTGGTACTCGGGTGCAACATTCCAGACGCTTTACTAACACTCTCCCTTCTTGCAGAGTCAGCGCCTTTAACTTCCTGTTTGGCCCAGTTTGCAATTTCTGCGGAAGATGAACAGGAATAGGGAGAACCAATGAGAGACTAGCTGGAGGTGTCTGGACGGGCAAATTTAACTCTCATTTCCCACCAGGAAGAGGAAATAACCAAAGGCTCAGCGTGCCGTGCCGGAACCAGATTAGGGCCTGAAGCCATCCTGCGGTGTTGCGGCCAGCTCAAAAGAAAGCGAGTTGAAGAAAGGAGCTCAGGGGCACTGTAATTCACAACCCTGCAGAGTTATAAATGACAGCTATCGTCCAAAAATATACTGAAGTAAGGCTGCCAAGAGGACTTGAAAGCGGGGCAGAATTGCAGGAAACCGATTTCAGGAGGTAGACTGGAATTGCATTGAAAGCATAGGAAAAGAGGCAGAACGTCCACAATGATGCACTTGGCCAAAAAGGGCGTATGCGTTTTTTCCTGAATATATTCAGGAAAAAACGCATACGCCCTTTTTGGCCAACCAAGCAAGCTTGCAAAGGAAATCTGCACTACAATGAAGTCTCACTTCCCCCCGGTCAAAAGGGCCATCTGAAAAAAGTGTAAAATCCAGAAAGGCAGGACAGGCCATGGAGAACTGGGAGCCTTGTTATGCTGATGGGCGGGATGTAAATTGCCAACAGACACTCGGGAGAAGTGTATGGTGTTTCCTGAAACATCTAAAAAACAAAGCAACAGAGCCTAGGGCACTTCCACTTATGGTCCTATAGCTTAGGGAAATTAAAATCAAAAAGACACAGCCACCCCAAAGTTTGGGACGCCTCTGTTTACAAGAACCTCGTTTACAGTACAAGTTCAACATCGCAGAAAGTGAAAAATGGATAAAGAAGTTGTGGTATTTACTTACAAAGCAATATCAATCAGCAATGAAATCTATGTCATCAGGCCCTTAGCAGCACAATGAGTGGATTCAGGTATGATGATTCTAACTGAAATAAGTCACACAGAAAAAGAAACATCATAAGATATCAGTAATACATGGAATGTAAACTTGGCTACACAGGAACTGAATTACAGAACAGAACAGGGTCTCAAATTTAGAAAACCAACTTATGCTTGCTTAAGGGTAAAGGTGAGTTGGGGTGCTGCATAAAACCAGAGATTGAAACGAGCACAGATAAAGTTCCTTAAGCCAAATATGGAATAGACAAGAGCTACTCCTTGCTCAACGAAATGGACTCAACACCCCATATTAAACGCCTAAGAATATACCTGACTAGTAAGTATCTTAAAACCTATGGATTGCTATGTCTCCGAAAGAGAATCAAGCATGTGTACAGGGGCATAAACGCAGCAGTGATAGGATTGGAGAGGTTCGGTGAGCAAATGAAGACCCTTTGAAGTCATATTGCATGGTACCCATTCCACGGGTTTCAACAACCCAGGTTTAAGGTATTCTTCCTTCAGCTAAAACATGCATGTGGAACCTAGAGTATGATCAACCATGTGATCGGGAGGCGTGTTCAAATATGTCTCAGTTTTCATACCCTGGTACTCGGGTGCAACATTCCAGACGCTTTACTAACACTCTCCCGACTTGGAGAGTCCGTCCCTTTAATCTCCTGTTTGGCCCAGTTTGCAATTTCTGCGGAAGATGAACAGGAATAGGGAACACCAATGAGAGACTAGCTGGAGGTGTCTGGACGGGCAAATTTAACTCTCATTTCCCACCAGGAAGAGGAAATAACCAAAGGCTCAGCGTGCCGTGCCGGAACCAGATTAGGGCCTGAAGCCATCCTGCGGTGTTGCGGCCAGGTCACAAGAAAGCGAGTTGAAGAAAGGAGCTCAGGGGCACTGTAATTCACAAACCTGCAGAGTTATAAATGACAGCTATCGTCCAAAAATATACTGAAGTAAGGCTGCCAAGAGGACTCGAAAGCGGGGCAGAATTGCAGGAAACCGATTTCAGGAGGTAGACTGGAATTGCATTGAAAGCATAGGAAAAGAGGAAGAACGTCCACAATGATGCACTTGGCCAAAAAGGGCGTATGCGTTTCTTCCTGAATATATTCAGGAAAAAACGCATACGCCCTTTTTGGCCAACCAAGCAAGCTTGCAAAGGAAATCTGCACTACAATGAAGTCTCACTTCCCCCCGGTCAAAAGGGCCATCTGAAAAAAGTGTAAAATCCAGAAAGGCAGGACAGGCCATGGAGAACTGGGAGCCTTGATATGCTGATGGGCGGGATGTAAATTGCCAACAGACACTCGGGAGAAGTGTATGGTGTTTCCTGAAACATCTAAAAAACAAAGCAACAGAGCCTAGGGCACTTCCACTTATGGTCCTATAGCTTAGGGAAATTAAAATCAAAAAGACACAGCCACCCCAAAGTTTGGGACGCCTCTGATTACAAGAACCTCGTTTACAGTACAAGTTCAACATCGCAGAAAGTGAAAAATGGATAAAGAACTTGTGGTACTTACGTACAATGCAGTATCACTCAGCAATGAAATCTATGTCATCAGGCCCGTAGCAGCATAATGAGTGGATTCAGGTACGATGATTCTCACTGAAATAAGTCACACAGAAAAAGAAACATCATAAGATATCAGTAATACACGGAATGTAAACTTGGCTACACAGGAACTGAATTCCAAAACAGAACAGGGTCTCAAATTTAGAAAACCAACTTATGCTTGCTTAAGGGGAAAGGTGAGTTGGGGTGCTGCATAAAACCAGAGATTGAAATGAGCACAGATAAAGTTCCTTAAGCCAAATATGGACTAGACAAGAGCTACTCCTTGCTCAACGAAATGGACTCAACACCCCATATTAAACGCCTAAGAATGTACCTGACTAGTAGGTATCTTAAAACCTATGGATTGCTATGTCTCCAAAAGAGAATCAAGCGTGTGTACAGGGGCATAAACGCAGCAGTGATAGGATTGGAGAGGTTCGGTGAGCAAATGAAGACCCTTTGAAGTCATATTGCATGGTACCCATTCCACGGGTCTCAACTCTCCAGGTTTAAGGTATTCTTCCTTCAGCTAAAACATGCATGTGGAACCCAGAGTATGATCAACCATGTGAACGGGAGACGTGTTCAAATATGTCTCAGTTTTAATCCCCTGGTACTCGGGTGCAACATTCCAGACGCTTTACTAACACTCTCCCCACTTGGAGAGTCAGCGCCTTTAACTTCCTGTTTGGCCCAGTTTGCAATTTCTGCGGAAGATGAACAGGAATAGGGAACACCAATGAGAGACTAGCTGGAGGTGTCTGGACGGGCAAATTTAACTCTCATTTCCCACCAGGAAGAGGAAATAACCAAAGGCTCAGCGTGCTGTGCCGGAACCAGATTAGGGCCTGAAGCCATCCTGCGGTGTTGCGGCCAGCTCAAAAGAAAGCGAGTTGAAGAAAGGAGCTCAGGGGCACTGTAATTCACAAACCTGCAGAGTTATAAATGACAGCTATCGTCCAAAAATATACTGAAGTAAGGCTGCCAAGAGGACTTGAAAGCGGGGCAGAATTGCAGGAAACCGATTTCAGGAGGTAGACTGGAATTGCTTTGAAAGCATAGGAAAAGAGGCAGAACGTCCACAATGATGCACTTGGCCAAAAAGGGCGTATGCGTTTTCTCCTGAATATATTCAGGAAAAAACGCATACGCCCTTTTTGGCCAACCAAGCAAGCTTGCAAAGGAAATCTGCACTACAATGAAGTCTCACTTCCCCCTGGTCAAAAGGGCCATCTGAAAAAAGTGTGAAAGGCAGGACAGGCCATGGAGAACTGGGAGCCTTGTTATGCTGATGGGCAGGATGTAAATTGCCAACAGACACTCGGGAGAAGTGTATGGTGTTTCCTGAAACATCTAAAAAACAAAGCAACAGAGCCTAGGGCACTTCCACTTATGGTCCTATAGCTTAGGGAAATTAAAATCAAAAAGACACAGCCACCCCAAAGTTTGGGACGCCTCTGTTTACAAGAACCTCGTTTACCGTACAAGTTCAATATCACAGAAAGTGAAAAATGGATAAAGAACTTGTGGTACTTACGTACAATGCAGTATCACTCAGCAATGAAATCTATGTCATCAGGCCCGTAGCAGCATAATGAGTGGATTCAGGTACGATGATTCTCACTGAAATAAGTCACACAGAAAAAGAAACATCATAAGATATCAGTAATACACGGAATGTAAACTTGGCTACACAGGAACTGAATTCCAAAACAGAACAGGGTCTCAAATTTAGAAAACCAACTTATGCTTGCTTAAGGGGAAAGGTGAGTTGGGGTGCTGCATAAAACCAGAGATTGAAATGAGCACAGATAAAGTTCCTTAAGCCAAATATGGACTAGACAAGAGCTACTCCTTGCTCAACGAAATGGACTCAACACCCCATATTAAACGCCTAAGAATGTACCTGACTAGTAAGTATCTTAAAACCTATGGATTGCTATGTCTCCAAAAGAGAATCAAGCGTGTGTACAGGGGCATAAACGCAGCAGTGATAGGATTGGAGAGGTTCGGTGAGCAAATGAAGACCCTTTGAAGTCATATTGCATGGTACCCATTCCACGGGTCTCAACTCTCCAGGTTTAAGGTATTCTTCCTTCAGCTAAAACATGCATGTGGAACCCAGAGTATGATCAACCATGTGAACGGGAGACGTGTTCAAATATGTCTCAGTTTTCCTCCCCTGGTACTCGGGTGCAACATTCCAGACGCTTTACTAACACTCTCCCCACTTGGAGAGTCAGCGCCTTTAACTTCCTGTTTGGCCCAGTTTGCAATTTCTGCGGAAGATGAACAGGAATAGGGAACACCAATGAGAGACTAGCTGGAGGTGTCTGGACGGGCAAATTTAACTCTCATTTCCCACCAGGAAGAGGAAATAACCAAAGGCTCAGCGTGCCGTGCCGGAACCAGATTAGGGCCTGAAGCCATCCTGCGGTGTTGCGGCCAGCTCAAAAGAAAGCGAGTTGAAGAAAGGAGCTCAGGGGCACTGTAATTCACAAACCTGCAGAGTTATAAATGACAGCTATCGTCCAAAAATATACTGAAGTAAGGCTGCCAAGAGGACTTGAAAGCGGGGCAGAATTGCAGGAAACCGATTTCAGTAGGTAGACTGGAATTGCTTTGAAAGCATAGGAAAAGAGGCAGAACGTCCACAATGATGCACTTGGCCAAATAGGGCGTATACGTTTTTTCCTGAATATATTCAGGAAAAAACGCATACGCCCTTTTTGGCCAACCAAGCAAGCTTGCAAAGGAAATCTGCACTACAATGAAGTCTCACTTCCCCCCGGTCAAAAGGGCCATCTGAAAAAAGTGTAAAATCCAGAAAGGCAGGACAGGCCATGGAGAACTGGGAGCCTTGTTATGCTGATGGGCGGGATGTAAATTGCCAACAGACACTCGGGAGAAGTGTATGGTGTTTCCTGAAACATCTAAAAAACAAAGCAACAGAGCCTAGGGCACTTCCACTTATGGTCCTATAGCTTAGGGAAATTAAAATCAAAAAGACACAGCCACCCCAAAGTTTGGGACGCCTCTGTTTACAAGAACCTCGTTTACCGTACAAGTTCAACATCGCAGAAAGTGAAAAATGGATAAAGAAGTTGTGGTATTTACTTACAAAGCAATATCACTCAGCAATGAAATCTATGTCATCAGGCCCTTAGCAGCACAATGAGTGGATTCAGGTATGATGATTCTAACTGAAATAAGTCACACAGAAAAAGAAACATCATAAGATATCAGTAATACACGGAATGTAAACTTGGCTACACAGGAACTGAATTACAGAACAGAACAGGGTCTCAAATTTAGAAAACCAACTTATGCTTGCTTAAGGGTAAAGGTGAGTTGGGGTGCTGCATAAAACCAGAGATTGAAACGAGCACAGATAAAGTTCCTTAAGCCAAATATGGAATAGACAACAGCTACTCCTTGCTCAACGAAATGGACTCAACACCGCATATTAAACGCCTAAGAATGTACCTGACTAGTAAGTATCTTAAAACCTATGGATTGCTATGTCTCCGAAAGAGAATCAAGCATGTGTACAGGGGCATAAACGCAGCAGTGATAGGATTGGAGAGGTTCGGTGAGCAAATGAAGACCCTTTGAAGTCATATTGCATGGTACCCATTCCACGGGTTTCAACTACCCAGGTTTAAGGTATTCTTCCTTCAGCTAAAACATGCATGTGGAACCTAGAGTATGATCAACCATGTGATCGGGAGATGTGTTCAAATATGTCTCAGTTTTCGTACCCTGGTACTCGGGTGCAACATTCCAGACACTTTACTAACACTCTCCCGACTTGGAGAGTCCGTCCCTTTAATCTCCTGTTTGGCCCAGTTTGCAATTTCTGCGGAAGATGAACAGGAATAGCGAGAACCAACGAGAGACTAGCTGGAGGTGTCTGGACGGGCAAATTTAACTCTCATTTCCCACCAGAAAGAGGAATTAACCAAAGGCTCAGCGTGCCGTGCCGGAACCAGATTAGGGCCTGAAGCCATCCTGCGGTGTTGCGGCCAGCTCAAAAGAAAGCGAGTTGAAGAAAGGAGCTCAGGGGCACTGTAATTCACAAACCTGCAGAGTTATAAATGACAGCTATCGTCCAAAAATATACTGAAGTAAGGCTGCCAAGAGGACTTGAAAGCGGGGCAGAATTGCAGGAAACCGATTTCAGGAGGTAGACTGGAATTGCATTGAAAGCATAGGAAAAGAGGCAGAACGTCCACAATGATGCACTTGGCCAAAAAGGGCGTATGCGTTTTTTCCTGAATATATTCAGGAAGAAACGCATACGCACTTTTTGGCCAACCAAGCAAGCTTGCAAAGGAAATCTGCACTACAATGAAGTCTCACTTCCCCCCGGTCAAAAGGGCCATCTGAAAAAAGTGTAAAATCCAGAAAGGCAGGACAGGCCATGGAGAACTGGGAGCCTTGTTATGCTGATGGGCGGGATGTAAATTGCCAACAGACACTCGGGAGAAGTGTATGGTGTTTCCTGAAACATCTAAAAAACAAAGCAACAGAGCCTAGGGCACTTCCACTTATGGTCCTATAGCTTAGGGAAATTAAAATCAAAAAGACACAGCCACCCCAAAGTTTGGGACGCCTCTGTTTACAAGAACCTCGTTTACAGTACAAGTTCAACATCGCAGAAAGTGAAAAATGGATAAAGAAGTTGTGGTATTTACTTACAAAGCAATATCACTCAGCAATGAAATCTATGTCATCAGGCCCTTAGCAGCACAATGAGTGGATTCAGGTATGATGATTCTAACTGAAATAAGTCACACAGAAAAAGAAACATCATAAGATATCAGTAATACACGGAATGTAAACTTGGCTACACAGGAACTGAATTACAGAACAGAACAGGGTCTCAAATTTAGAAAACCAACTTATGCTTGCTTAAGGGTAAAGGTGAGTTGGGGTGCTGCATAAAACCAGAGATTGAAACGAGCACAGATAAAGTTCCTTAAGCCAAATATGGAATAGACAAGAGCTACTCCTTGCTCAACGAAATGGACTCAACACGCCATATTAAACGCCTAAGAATGTACCTGACTAGTAAGTATCTTAAAACCTATGGATTGCTATGTCTCCGAAAGAGAATCAAGCATGTGTACAGGGGCATAAACGCAGCAGTGATAGGATTGGAGAGGTTCGGTGAGCAAATGAAGACCCTTTGAAGTCATATTGCATGGTACCCATTCCACGGGTTTCAACTACCCAGGTTTAAGGTATTCTTCCTTCAGCTAAAACATGCATGTGGAACCTAGAGTATGATCAACCATGTGATCGGGAGACGTGTTCAAATATGTCTCAGTTTTCGTACCCTGGTACTCGGGTGCAACATTCCAGACACTTTACTAACACTCTCCCGACTTGGAGAGTCCGTCCCTTTAATCTCCTGTTTGTCCCAGTTTGCAATTTCTGCGGAAGATGAACAGGAATAGCGAGAACCAACGAGAGACTAGCTGGAGGTGTCTGGACGGGCAAATTTAACTCTCATTTCCCACCAGAAAGAGGAATTAACCAAAGGCTCAGCGTGCCGTGCCGGAACCAGATTAGGGCCTGAAGCCATCCTGCGGTGTTGCGGCCAGCTCAAAAGAAAGCGAGTTGAAGAAAGGAGCTCAGGGGCACTGTAATTCACAAACCTGCAGAGTTATAAATGACAGCTATCGTCCAAAAATATACTGAAGTAAGGCTGCCAAGAGGACTTGAAAGCGGGGCAGAATTGCAGGAAACCGATTTCAGGAGGTAGACTGGAATTGCATTGAAAGCATAGGAAAAGAGGCAGAACGTCCACAATGATGCACTTGGCCAAAAAGGGCGTATGCGTTTTTTCCTGAATATATTCAGGAAGAAACGCATACGCACTTTTTGGCCAACCAAGCAAGCTTGCAAAGGAAATCTGCACTACAATGAAGTCTCACTTCCCCCCGGTCAAAAGGGCCATCTGAAAAAAGTGTAAAATCCAGAAAGGCAGGACAGGCCATGGAGAACTGGGAGCCTTGTTATGCTGATGGGCGGGATGTAAATTGCCAACAGACACTCGGGAGAAGTGTATGGTGTTTCCTGAAACATCTAAAAAACAAAGCAACAGAGCCTAGGGCACTTCCACTTATGGTCCTATAGCTTAGGGAAATTAAAATCAAAAAGACACAGCCACCCCAAAGTTTGGGACGCCTCTGTTTACAAGAACCTCGTTTACAGTACAAGTTCAACATCGCAGAAAGTGAAAAATGGATAAAGAAGTTGTGGTATTTACTTACAAAGCAATATCACTCAGCAATGAAATCTATGTCATCAGGCCCTTAGCAGCACAATGAGTGGATTCAGGTATGATGATTCTCACTGAAATAAGTCACACAGAAAAAGAAACATCATAAGATATCAGTAATACACGGAATGTAAACTTGGCTACACAGGAACTGAATTACAGAACAGAACAGGGTCTCAAATTTAGAAAACCAACTTATGCTTGCTTAAGGGTGAAGGTGAGTTGGGGTGCTGCATAAAACCAGAGATTGAAATGAGCACAGATAAAGTTCCTTAAGCCAAATATGGACTAGACAAGAACTACTCCTTGCTCAACGAAATGGACTCAACACCCCATATTAAACGCCTAAGAATGTACCTGACTAGTAAGTATCTTAAAACCTATGGATTGCTATGTCTCCAAAAGAGAATCAAGCGTGTGTACAGGGGCATAAACGCAGCAGTGATAGTATTGGAGAGGTTCGGTGAGCAAATGAAGACCCTTTGAAGTCATATTGCATGGTACCCATTCCACGGGTCTCAACTCTCCAGGTTTAAGGTATTCTTCCTTCAGCTAAAACATGCATGTGGAACCCAGAGTATGATCAACCATGTGAACGGGAGACGTGTTCAAATATGTCTCAGTTTTCCTCCCCTGGTACTCGGGTGCAACATTCCAGACGCTTTACTAACACTCTCCCCACTTGGAGAGTCAGCGCCTTTAACTTCCTGTTTGGCCCAGTTTGCAATTTCTGCGGAAGATGAACAGGAATAGGGAACACCAATGAGAGACTAGCTGGAGGTGTCTGGACGGGCAAATTTAACTCTCATTTCCCACCAGGAAGAGGAAATAACCAAAGGCTCAGCGTGCCGTGCCGGAACCAGATTAGGGCCTGAAGCCATCCTGCGGTGTTGCGGCCAGCTCAAAAGAAAGTGAGTTGAAGAAAGGAGCTCAGGGGCACTGTAATTCACAAACCTGCAGAGTTATAAATGACAGCTATCGTCCAAAAATATACTGAAGTAAGGCTGCCAAGAGGACTTGAAAGCGGGGCAGAATTGCAGGAAACCGATTTCAGGAGGTAGACTGGAATTGCTTTGAAAGCATAGGAAAAGAGGCAGAACGTCCACAATGATGCACTTGGCCAAAAAGGGCGTATGCGTTTTTTCCTGAATATATTCAGGAAAAAACGCATACGCCCTTTTTGGCCAACCAAGCAAGCTTGCAAAGGAAATCTGCACTACAATGAAGTCTCACTTCCCCCCGGTCAAAAGGGCCATCTGAAAAAAGTGTAAAATCCAGAAAGGCAGGACAGGCCATGGAGAACTGGGAGCCTTGTTATGCTGATGGGCGGGATGTAAATTGCCAACAGACACTCGGGAGAAGTGTATGGTGTTTCCTGAAACATCTAAAAAACAAAGCAACAGAGCCTAGGGCACTTCCACTTATGGTCCTATAGCTTAGGGAAATTAAAATCAAAAAGACACAGCCACCCCAAAGTTTGGGACGCCTCTGTTTACAAGAACCTCGTTTACCGTACAAGTTCAATATCACAGAAAGTGAAAAATGGATAAAGAACTTGTGGTACTTACGTACAATGCAGTATCACTCAGCAATGAAATCTATGTCATCAGGCCCGTAGCAGCATAATGAGTGGATTCAGGTACGATGATTCTCACTGAAATAAGTCACACAGAAAAAGAAACATCATAAGATATCAGTAATACACGGAATGTAAACTTGGCTACACAGGAACTGAATTCCAAAACAGAACAGGGTCTCAAATTTAGAAAACCAACTTATGCTTGCTTAAGGGGAAAGGTGAGTTGGGGTGCTGCATAAAACCAGAGATTGAAATGAGCACAGATAAAGTTCCTTAAGCCAAATATGGACTAGACAAGAGCTACTCCTTGCTCAACGAAATGGACTCAACACCCCATATTAAACGCCTAAGAATGTACCTGACTAGTAAGTATCTTAAAACCTATGGATTGCTATGTCTCCAAAAGAGAATCAAGCGTGTGTACAGGGGCATAAACGCAGCAGTGATAGGATTGGAGAGGTTCGGTGAGCAAATGAAGACCCTTTGAAGTCATATTGCATGGTACCCATTCCACGGGTCTCAACTCTCCAGGTTTAAGGTATTCTTCCTTCAGCTAAAACATGCATGTGGAACCCAGAGTATGATCAACCATGTGAACGGGAGACGTGTTCAAATATGTCTCAGTTTTCCTCCCCTGGTACTCGGGTGCAACATTCCAGACGCTTTACTAACACTCTCCCCACTTGGAGAGTCAGCGCCTTTAACTTCCTGTTTGGCCCAGTTTGCAATTTCTGCGGAAGATGAACAGGAATAGGGAACACCAATGAGAGACTAGCTGGAGGTGTCTGGACGGGCAAATTTAACTCTCATTTCCCACCAGGAAGAGGAAATAACCAAAGGCTCAGCGTGCCGTGCCGGAACCAGATTAGGGCCTGAAGCCATCCTGCGGTGTTGCGGCCAGCTCAAAAGAAAGTGAGTTGAAGAAAGGAGCTCAGGGGCACTGTAATTCACAAACCTGCAGAGTTATAAATGACAGCTATCGTCCAAAAATATACTGAAGTAAGGCTGCCAAGAGGACTTGAAAGCGGGGCAGAATTGCAGGAAACCGATTTCAGGAGGTAGACTGGAATTGCTTTGAAAGCATAGGAAAAGAGGCAGAACGTCCACAATGATGCACTTGGCCAAAAAGGGCGTATGCGTTTTTTCCTGAATATATTCAGGAAAAAACGCATACGCCCTTTTTGGCCAACCAAGCAAGCTTGCAAAGGAAATCTGCACTACAATGAAGTCTCACTTCCCCCCGGTCAAAAGGGCCATCTGAAAAAAGTGTAAAATCCAGAAAGGCAGGACAGGCCATGGAGAACTGGGAGCCTTGTTATGCTGATGGGCGGGATGTAAATTGCCAACAGACACTCGGGAGAAGTGTATGGTGTTTCCTGAAACATCTAAAAAACAAAGCAACAGAGCCTAGGGCACTTCCACTTATGGTCCTATAGCTTAGGGAAATTAAAATCAAAAAGACACAGCCACCCCAAAGTTTGGGACGCCTCTGTTTACAAGAACCTCGTTTACCGTACAAGTTCAATATCACAGAAAGTGAAAAATGGATAAAGAACTTGTGGTACTTACGTACAATGCAGTATCACTCAGCAATGAAATCTATGTCATCAGGCCCGTAGCAGCATAATGAGTGGATTCAGGTACGATGATTCTCACTGAAATAAGTCACACAGAAAAAGAAACATCATAAGATATCACTAATACACGGAATGTAAACTTGGCTACACAGGAACTAAATTCCAAAACAGAACAGGGTCTCAAATTTAGAAAACCAACTTATGCTTGCTTAAGGGGAAAGGTGAGTTGGGTTGCTGCATAAAACCAGAGATTGAAATGAGCACAGATAAAGTTCCTTAAGCCAAATATGGACTAGACAAGAGCTACTCCTTGCTCAACGAAATAGACTCAACACCCCATATTAAACGCCTAAGAATGTACCTGACTAGTAAGTATCTTAAAACCTATGGATTGCTATGTCTCCAAAAGAGAATCAAGCGTGTGTACAGGGGCATAAACGCAGCAGTGATAGGATTGGAGAGGTTCGGTGAGCAAATGAAGACCCTTTGAAGTCATATTGCATGGTACCCATTCCACGGGTCTCAACTCTCCAGGTTTAAGGTATTCTTCCTTCAGCTAAAACATGCATGTGGAACCCAGAGTATGATCAACCATGTGAACGGGAGACGTGTTCAAATATGTCTCAGTTTTCCTCCCCTGGTACTCGGGTGCAACATTCCAGACGCTTTACTAACACTCTCCCCACTTGGAGAGTCAGCGCCTTTAACTTCCTGTTTGGCCCAGTTTGCAATTTCTGCGGAAGATGAACAGGAATAGGGAACACCAATGAGAGACTAGCTGGAGGTGTCTGGACGGGCAAATTTAACTCTCATTTCCCACCAGGAAGAGGAAATAACCAAAGGCTCAGCGTGCCGTGCCGGAACCAGATTAGGGCCTGAAGCCATCCTGCGGTGTTGCGGCCAGCTCAAAAGAAAGCGAGT